>NC_089746.1:12729694-12852194 GCF_040412425.1 Macrobrachium rosenbergii | reverse complement strand
ATTACAGCCGAAAAATAGCTATCTGTTTTAATACTGATATATATACTTGGTGGCGTTATTAACATTCTATGCTCTTAATTTTATTGCCGCGTTCCGAATAAATCCAGAAATTAGAGACGCTTATGATATTGCTCTTACGAGAATTAGATCCGACCAGATTCGGCATTAAAAGCTGCACTGCTGTGCGAACGGAGGTCATTTCGTTAACCGTATGGACAGCTGCGATTGACACGCATCGTGGAATAATGCTTTATACTTGATGCTGCATTTAATAATGCGAGTTTATATACCAACGTTATACTGTATATACTCTTTCGTTCACACACTCGCTGGGGTTTCTAATGATACAGTAAATAATATGAATTTACTAATGTTTGTTTTATAGTTGATCCGGTAACTTTGCAAATTCTTTTCGTGTCTTGTTGTATTTACTGAAAGGCACAGTAAATTACTTATATATATATATATATATATATATATATATATATATATATATATATATATATATATATATATATATATATATATATATTACTGTATATACATTGTATGTATGTATATATAATTTATTTTATATATATAATCACATTTTATACATACATGCATATATATACACATATATAAATCATATAATATATACACACCTAAATATACCTACATAAAGTAAAGTACTGAGCCCTTCCATACAACACCACAAGACCTCTGAAGGCGAAGCGGACTAAAAGACCTACAACTATAAAGTGGTGGGAGCCTAATTAGACTCAAGGCTAAGATTTAATTGGCATTAGAGTCATTATAGGAGTTCTCTCTCACTCGCTAATTTCCCAAGGGCAACCTTCAGAACCATTTTCACAATTTTATCTCACCGGTTCTAAGAACAATTGACTGCTACTGCAACTAGCGTATAAACTTGGTTCTTTTTTTCATTATTTTTTTATTACGTGTTTATATTAAATACATAACATACATAATAACAAATGGAAAGATTGTTATTCTTACTAATAAATCGACAGATTCTTATTGTCAATAAGTTCATCTACAGTAAGGATAAAATATCATATACAGAGAAGTATTTTAAAAAAAGGTGCAGCATATTTTTGTAAGTTTGAATAAATGTAATTTGCTAATATTGGAGCAGAAATAATTGGTTTAAAATGAATTTTTTGAGAAATCATTATTTTATTCGAAACAGTTACCTTTTTAGTTGGTTATATATTATATTTTATAGATTATATATATATATATATATATATATATATATATATATATATATATATATATATATATATATATATATATATATATATATATAAAGCAACAATATAATAAGGTAATTGCTTGGAATAAAATAATGATTTCTTAAAAATATAATTTTAAAACAATTATTTCTGCTCAACTATTTGCAAATTACATTTACTCAACGTTACAAAAAAACATATGCTACACATTTTTTAAAAATACTTCTCTGGCTTCATGTATGATAGATTTTTACTTAAATATTCGCTTTAATAATAACTCGTCATAATATACTACTGCTGTTGTTGGTCATCTCGAAAATAAACAAGTAAAAAATGCGCGGAAGTTTCTTCGGCGCAATCGAGTTTTCTGTACAGTGTATAACGCTCTATGAAACTCTCAGCCACGGCCCATGAAACTCTCAGCCGAGGCCCATGAAACTTTCATCCATAGCCGGGTGGTGGCCTGTGTTGTTGGCCCCAATAACGGTGCCAGACGCACAATCATGGCTTACTTTAACCTTAAATAAAATAAAAACTACTACGGCTAGAGGGCTGCAATTTGGTATGTTTGATGATTGGAGTGTGGATGATCAACATACTAATTTGCAGCCCTCTAGCCTCAGTAGTTTTTAAGATCTGAGGGCGGACAGAAAAAGTGCGGACGGACAGACAAATAGCCAGCTCTATAATAGTTTTCTTTTACATTAAACTAAAAGTCGTCGTAATACACTGCTGCTACTGTTGGTCATTTAAAAAAAAAATTGGATCCTTTTACAAATATTTCTACCGCAAAATCAATGTTCTCATTTCCCACGGTTTATAGAACGGGTTTGATGCCAACTCTGAATAATAATGAAGTATATCAGTTCCACATTTCCTAACGCAGCTGTGCACACAGCTTTGTGGTGTTTGTTTCTTTTATTCTTTCCCCCAAAACAACTATTCGCTGTTTCAACTATTTTGCATAATTCACAATGCGTATAAAAGTTATTTACTGTAAATCAAAGGCTATCGGGCCGGAGACAGAGATAGAGAGGGAGGGGGGAGGAAAAAAAGAGAGAGAGAGAGAGAGAGAGAGAGAGAGAGAGAGAGAGAGAGAGAGAGAGAGAGAGTCTATCCGCTGTTTTTGAGCGCTTATTTTATACAGAAATATAACTGATTTTATGTCTCAGCATTATTATCCCTTACAACTTTGCAGAAAAACAAATAAAGCCATACATTCACTATATTATTAATAATAATAATAATAATAATAATAATAATAATAATAATAATAATAATAATAATAATAATAATTTCGATGCACTTTTAAGGATATTTACTCTAAGAAACGCCAACACTCGTTTTGGGTGTTTTATGCTGATTAAACTTTTTCCACGAAATTACCATTATTATTACTAATCAACTGCATTAGTCCAAGGGTTTGATAACTGAATTCGAGGTACATTCTCTGGCCAAGTTCCTTGAAATCTCGTGAAATGAAATACATCATCACCTTCCACAAAATATTTATAAAACCTATTAAAGCGTCTTATTCCTTATTCATTCTCCATTTTCAATTTATCGTGAAACGTGGTTTTTCAATTCATATTTTTTCCAATTACGTCGTTTTTTTCCCCACACTTTTCATTTACCATTTTTCTTTCTGTGAGCTTTGCTCATTACCTCGCAGGAGGAGAGAGAGAGAGAGAGAGAGAGAGAGAGAGAGAGAGAGAGAGAAGAACTCCTATTCAGGGATGCGTGTTTTGAGTGTTTGTGCACATTTATATATAAACCTCATTACGCATTCACTCCAGCGCGGCCTCCACGGTGATGTATGTTTGTCTCTCTCTCTCTCTCTCTCTCTCTCTCTCTCTCTCTCTCTCTTCGTTATCATAATATTTCCGTAAACGAGGTTGTTCAGGTAGCTTCGTGATAACCTTAATTCTTCCGTTTGAGATAATATTTTTCACCTTCGTTTTATAAGCCTATTATTATTATTATTATTATTATTATTATTATTATTATTATTATTATTATTATTATTATTATTATTCAGAAGATGAACCCTGTTCATATGAAACAAGCCTATAGGGGTCAATGACTTGAAATTCAAGTTCCAAAGTATATATATATATCTTCTTCGTTTTTAACGTGCATTTTTTTCCAATTATTATATGGGGTAAGCACGATGCCTTCTTTTGAAGGACTTGGATTTGGCGGTGGGGTAGGCCGTAGCCTCGATCGGCTGCCCTGCCTGACATCACTTAGACCCGGTAGCGAATGTGTACATGTTACCAAATCCCCAGCTCCCTTTCTCCCAGCAGCGAGGAGAACTGGGCGAGTAGGTTGACAGTTCGAGACGTGTGAGGTGTCTGTTATGTTTTAGAAGGTGTTGGAGTGGCTTTGTTTATGTGTGTATTAGTCTGTAACACCCATTTGCTTTCAGCAAACCTATCCGTTGATTACATACGTAATCCCGGGGTGTCTACACGGATAGCAAAGTGTCCACCTCTCTGACCGGTCGGCTGCGGGGATTGAACCCTTGCCATAGACTTCTATGAAGTCTGAGGTTGCTGCTTCTACCAACCGAGCCATCGAGGCTCCCAAAGTATATATATATATATATATATATATATATATATATATATATATATATATATATATATATATATATATATATATATATATATATATATATAGTTTACCTCATTTTAAGACAAGTCTCCTGAGATAAAACGGAATTCACAGTCAAAATTCGAAAATTATGAAAGACAATACCCAAGTTGTTGTAGTAGATAACACCCAGCTAGGCTCAGATTCACTCTCCCAAATGTATTCTCCTTTGTTCCCATTCTTGTCCATTCCTGAATCGCACAGACTTACAATATCTTTTACCATACTTAACCTTAGACATTCAATCGTCGAACTACACATTTGTAATCTTACAACTATCCTCAGAGTCTTCCTGGTACTAAAAGTACTACTCCTTTCCTGACTCTAAACCATTCACCTATCCACACACACAATTACTCATCATTCTCATTCCTGCAAACCATGCCCTTTCACCTTTGTCTAACAAAGCGTCCACAGCCTCTAGCTCCTTAAACGAATCAACTGTCATAAACTCTTCCTCCTCAAAACACCCTCACATAATATTCTTGCCTGCTTCAGTCGTCAGCAAAATGGTTTTAGTTCCTCACTTCTGCTGACAAATGTCTGGTGGACTTAAACATGTTCTGGACCTTCCAGGGCATTCAGATAGCAGCTCATTAACGCCACCGGAAGTGTCAACTCACCTTTAGTGGGCGAGAGAAAGCGTTATGTGAACATTCCATTTCATACTCCTTATTTCTTAGTAAGAAAGAAAGAGGGTTATTGCCTGCATCATTACAGCATTAATGGTCTCTTCAAGGGTGTTTCGTAAACTTGCATATAGGAAAGGAAAGGTGAGACGTTGAGGAGAAAGCAAAAAATCTGATGGCTGGTAAATGATGATTCAATTTCTTCTTATCCGAAGTCAAACTTCGGTCTCACTTTAGAGAGGAAATTGTTGACAATTAACATCCAGTACATTAGTTAAGAAGAAAAGGATAATATTAAAGAACTTTAAAGATAAAAGATAATATTCTTTCTAAATGATACTGCAATATTTCTTCTATGGGTACAAAAGTTTACTGTAACTCCAGATATATTTCTGGGTAATATGACAATAATACATGACTGTCACTGGAAAAAAAATTAAGATTACTATGGAAGATGTTATGGTGGTGCACTGTCAAAATATATATATATATATATATATATATATATATATATATATATATATATATATATATATATATATATATATATATATATACTTACATAAATATAATATATATACACTATACATATATATAATCATATATCTTATATATATATAATACTGACACACAAATATATCTATAATACTGATATATATATATATATAATATATATATATCTATATATATATATATATATATATATATATATATATATATATATATATATATTATATTATATTTTATATATACATCCATATAATACAGACACACAAACATATATATATATATATATATATATATATATATATATATATATATATATATATATATATATATATATATATATATATATATATATATATATATATATATATATATATATATACATATATATATATACTGTATACAATCTACAATCCTGCGTGCTACATGCATCAACAGATCCTTGGTAATCCCCGCACGCGACATAAATTATGCCCGTGGCAGCAAAGTAATGACGGAAATGCAAATTCCCGTGCATTAGGGAATTAAACAACGTAGTTTATGCCCGCAAAACCAGTATGCGTGGTGGCGTTGATAAATCAACGCTTTCTTCGGGTCGTTGGCGCTAGTCAGAGTCGACTAGGCACCTAGACAAGACTTGGAACCTAGTCTCGAAGACTAGATACAGAACAGAGGCAGCGGATGTTATGAATTCTAGATGCATTGTGGACTCTCTGGTGACTAGAGTAAAGAGTTAAATTTATGATAGAAAATTAACTCAATCGAACTTTATAATCTGTAAGTATTTTGGCTTGGTTGTCACGTACAAAGAACTGCATATACAGCTTAATCAACCAAATTCAGTCTACCCAACTTGACACCTGTCATCATCACATTACGTTTGAGAACTTTACAACCGAAATCAAACTTTTATGTTTTTTGCTCCGTTTTTACGAGCTGAATAATAACGACAGTAATATCATGTCAACCGCAATCTTGGTGTTTATGCTTGCATTCTTCTTATTCTTCGGGGTTTTCAATCTTGCTGTTACTACTGAAGTTTAATAGGAGGAATGTGATTGAACTGAATTGAATATAGAATTTATGCCAAAGGCCAAGCACTGGGACCTCTGAAGTCATTCAGCGCTGAAACGGAAATTGACAGTAAAAGGTTTGAAAGGTGTAACAGGAGGAAAACCTCGCGGTTGCACTCTGAATCAATTGTTAGGAGAGGCTGGAAAGTAAGATGGAAGAAAGAGAATATGAAAAGAGGTACAGTAAAGGGAACGAAAGGGATTGCAGCTATGGGCCGAAGGCAAGCTGCAAAGAACCTTAAGTAATGCCTACAGTGCACCGCATGAGGTGCACTGACGGCACTAACCCGCTACGAGGAGGAATGTGGTTGATTACAATAAAGTGAATGATAGCAGAAACATTAATGAAACTGAATCATGGAAGCAGAAGCGAAAATAAATGACAGCGTGTTTGCTTGAGAGAGAGAGAGATAGAGAGAGAGAGAGAGAGAGAGAGAGAGAGTGTGTATCTGAGGGGGTGGGCGGCGGGCAACGAAGAGAACACGACGTTAATATAATCGCGAAGACAAAGGAATTGCGGAGAGCAAATTGAAAAGAATTCTTGTGACAGAACCCCGCCAGTATCATAAATAACCGTTTGAAAGGGAAATTGAAAATTCCACGGCAACGTGGCTGGTTTAAGGAGCTACAAATTGTAAGGTAACGTTTATGATACGTTGGCGAACACTGCCGTGACGTCATCGATGCCTGTGACATCATCCATGCCCGTGACATTATGACGTCATCGTGACTCATCGATCGAAAATTAAGTCCAATAGTGTGTGAAAGCGAAAATACGAGTATTTTAACGTGGTAAAGCCTTATTAGGAGAATGTCAGAGGGAAGAATGATGGAATGAAGATCGTCAGGATGAAAAGTGGTGAAATAAGCTTATTAGAATGAGGCGCTTTTAATATCGAAGGCGCAAAACATTTGCCTGCCATGCAGAGGCAAATAGCCTGGTATACATTAATAAGTTGAACGTACTCCTCTGTGTCTTCCGTGTAAGTATAAAAAGATTCTTCAAGTTTCGGACTCTCTCTCTCTCTCTCTCTCTCTCTCTCTCTCTCTCTCTCTCTCTCTCTCTCTCTCTCTCATGGCACACACTCTCAAGGAAAAAAAGTTCATTAATACATTATAAACTATCACAATTATATGTACACAAATCCTAGAAGAGTCAGCCAACGCATAAAAAGTACAAATGCTAAGCTTTATTTCCGTAAGTTTCTTCTTTATATATTATCCAGGCGATCTCAGTAAGTGGTCCCCTATAAGTAATTGGAATATAAAATTCAGGCCAAAGGACAAGCGTTGGGACCTATGAGGTCAATCAGCGCTGAAAAGGCAACTGACAAAAAGAAGGTTTTGAAGGTGTAACAAGAGGAAAACCTCGCAGTTGCACTATCAATCAATTGTTAAGAGAGGGTGTAAAGTCAGATGGAAGAAAGCGCATATGAATGGAGGTACAGTAAAAGGAATGGAAGAGGCAGCGACTAGGGGACGTAGGAACGATGCAAAGAACCTCAAGTAATGCCTACAGTGCACCACGCGAGGTGCACAGACGGCACTACCTCCCTCCGAGCCATTTAAGTAATCAACTGCCTAATAAGTAATGTTGGCCAAAAATTATGCCACTGGATAAGTAAAACCTTCCCTATTAAGTTTCCTCTTTTGAATATGACTCTTTAGTCGAATCGGAATTTCCTTCGACCATTACGCAGCAAAGAATTATTTGGTGAAAATAAAAATAAAAGGAAAACAGTCTCATATTACTGATACCTCCGCTCCCCCCTCAAGATAAGGTCGACGTAATGAGGTGAAATTGAATATTCGCTTAACTTTTCGGTAGAGATATTTTTCTTATTCCTTAGCTCCCAAGAAATGTTCGGAGAAAAATTATGACTGAAATGATACAACATTCTTGAGCGCTCTTCTGCATAATACACAGAAGTGGGTGTGTGCATTTGCGTGTATATATATATATATATATATATATATATATATATATATATATATATATATATATATATATATATATATATATATATATATATATATATATATATATATATATATATATATATATATATATATATATATATATATATATATATATATATATATATATATTCATATATATTAATTTTCCATAACCTTGTGGTACGATTAATAGCTATGGAATATTAAATGAATTAGAGAACAGCCCTAGTCTTCATGAACTCTGGAGTTCCACATGTAATGGCCTGCACGGCTTTTCCTGATTGTAAATGTATTTATTGTCTATGTATTTATTCAACTCTCTATTAATCTATGTATCCATCTATATAGCTAGTTATTTATGTAATTAATTGTACCAGCACGGGCTCTTGCTCATAGAGCAGCCCGTAAAAATTTATTCACATTGTTGTTGTTGTTGATTAAGCTGGCTTTATGCCAGCACTGGCTCTTGCTCATAGAGCAGCCCGTAAAATTTATTCACAGAGCATACACGCAGGTCAAGGGCTCGTGCGAGCCGAAATGTAGCTTCTGGCCTCAGACAGCTAGAAACAGGGATTAATTGCAAACATTTGTGTTTGTCAACAGAGAGAAATATACATATGAAATGGTGCAGGATATCGGGTTGAAGTTCATGCATACATACAGTGGTAACAATACGTGAAGCAGGACAATAATAAGAATGAAGACATAATATATGTACAATAGTCGTGTGAGAGATGCTGTGGTCCTTTCGTCCGCAAGTTTGGTTCGCAGGGTCGTTGTCACAGGATAATGGCCGGCGCGGTATGTTACCTGGTAAATCCTTCGAGTTCCTAAATTCTGTATTCCAATTCGGAAGGCAACTGTATATTGAGGGAAAAGTAGCTTTGTCGATCTTCAGTATTCGGTTTCATAAAGTCTGTAGATCAACAAAACTACTTTCCCTCAATATACAGTTGCCTTCCGAACTGGAATACAGAATTTAGGAACTCGAAGGATTTACCAGGTAACATACCACGCCGGCCATTATCCTGTGACAACGACCCTGCGAACCAAACTTGCGGACGAAAGGACCACAGCATCTCTCACACGACTACTGTACATATGTCTTCATTCTTATTATTGTCCTGCTTCACGTATTGTTACCACCGTATGTATGCATGAACTTCAACCCGATATCCCGCACCATTTCATATGTATATTTCTCTCTGTTGACAAACACAAATGCTTGTACTTAATCCATGTTTCTACCTGTCCAAGGTCAGAAGCTACATTTCGGCTCGCACGAGCCCTTGACCTGTGTGCATGCTCTGTGAATAAATTTTACGGGCTGCTCTATGAGCAAGAGCCCATGCTGGCATAAAGCCACCTTAATCAATAACAACAACATGTAAATAAATTAGTAAGCTGTGAACTCCGAACCTTACTCGTACCTCAAACCGTAAAGGATCTTTTGTAACTTAGTGTGCATTCAATACGCATGCACGCTTGCACAAATGTGCATGCATACGCCTGCACGCCTAGACTCACTTGCAACAGAATATGACCGAGAAGAAGATGAAAAGTCGCCACTACATCTGACATAAATCATGTCAGCTCCGACGGAACGCTCACTCCAAGAGGCAGAGACTTTCATTTCAGAGGAAGGTGGCCGAGCTCTCTCTCTTCAAATCTAATTTTTCCCCGGCGATCTCCCAGGAAAATCCAGTCTCCGTGACATTCTCCAAAACCAGTAAACGCGGACTGAAAAAAAAAAGAGGAAAAAAGGTCTCCTCGCCTTATGAAATAAAGGATCTGAACCGGAAAGTTGTTCCACTTTTCATTTTTTTTTCTCTTACAATTTTTTTTTCTGCGGTCTGCTACAATTTTTTCGACAGTCTAATATGATGACTGGCTATAAAAGCCTGTTTGTTCATAATAGATTAGTTGTATTGTACCGCTTCAGGTTATTTAGGGTCTTCCTCATTCGTCACAATTATCTGGACGGTACAATCAGCCACAATGGGAGCCGTAGCTGAGTGGTTACAATCAGCCTCAATGGAAGCCGTAGCTGAGTGGTACAGCTCTGGGCTTGCGTTTGCTGTGTAGGTAATAATAATAATAATAATAATAAATAATAATAATAATAATAATAATAATAATAATAATAATAATTATTATTATTATTATTATTATTATTATTATTATTATTATTATGATGATAACGACTAAAGTTATCTTTATCGCTTGAAATGTAATAATAATAATAATAATAATAATAATAATAATAATAATAATAATAATAATAATGGGTATTCAAGATGAATGACTGATGTTACCACAATTACTTGAAATACATTTAAACAGTTCTGCATCTCTAAAGACCTGCAAGACGGAAAGTACAAAGACTTAACAACAGCAACAACAACAACAACACTAATAACCACAGCACTTACAACAATTTCGGAATATTCCAGCGGAAATATGATATTCGAAATTAATCCATGCGCTGAGCGCGCAACAATGCGCCACATGTTAATTGATGCTTTTTTGCCAAAAATGCATGAATTCAAACTCAATTGGCAATTATGTAACGCGATCAAAGCTTGCCCCTAATGGCCAATTGCGGCAATAATGCCTAAATGAAACCGGCATTACAGCGCTATGCGTTTGTGAAACCAGAACTGCTTGAAATCCCTCGGTAGGTTTTATGATTTAAAATAAAAAAAAAATTACATAAATAACTAATATAGATGGATACATAGATTAATAGAGAAATAAATAAATGCATAGATAAAAATAAAAATAAATGGGTATATAAATCAAAAGATACATATATATAAATAAATAAATCAGTAAATAAATCATTAATTACATACATAACTAGCTATATAGATAGATACATAGATTAACAGAGAATTAAATAAATACATAGACAAAAAATTTAAAATAAAGAGGTATATAAATAAAAAGAGGAATAAAGATATATAAATAAATAAATAAGTAAATAAATAATTAATTACATAAATAACTAGCTACATAGATGGATACATACATTAAGAGAGAGTTAAATAAATACAGATAAAAAATAAAAATAAATCGGTATATAAATAAAAATATATAAATATATATAAGTAAATAAATAAATAATTATATATACAACTATATATATAGATGGATACATAGATTACGAGATAATTAAATAAATACATAGATAAAAAAATTAAAACAAAAATAGGTATATAAATAAAAAGATAAATAAATAATTTAAATAAATAAGTAAAAAATAAGTAAATAAATAAATAAATAAAATATTAAGAAATAATTAGTCTTTTTATGCCAAAAAAAATAAAAGCATGGTGACATAAAACTGTACTTTATAGAATTTAAAACTGATGCACTTTAGTACTTTGCTACAGATCATAGTCCAGCTGTAAATCAAAACAGAGAAGAGAGAGAGAGAGAGAGAGAGAGAGAGAGAGAGAGAGAGAGAGTCATTAATATCAGGAAGATTTTTGGCAGACAGAGAGAGACAGAAAGAAAGAAAGAGAGCCATAACTATGTGGAAGATTTTCGTGAGAGAGAGAGAGAGGGAGAGAGAGAGAGTCATAAATATCTAGAGGACTTCTGGGGGAAAGACAGAAAAGAGGGGAGTCAAATACCTGGAAGATTTCTGAGAAAGAAAGAAGAGAGAGAGAGAGAGAGAGAGAGAGAGAGAGAGAGAGAGAGAGAGAGAGAGAGAGAGAGAGAGAGTTATAAATACCCGGGAAGATTTCCAGGGATATCAGGGCAGCAACCAACTCCCGTCAACCTGGAAAACACGGAAAACCTCTTGTCAGCTTTCCAATATAACTCTCGGATTCTGAGGCTTACAAGAAAAGCTGCCCAGGTTTTAAAAAAAAAAAAAAAAAAAATTCTCCCTAAAAACAATGAACCTTTAGAGATATACGGATACCGCCGATGCAAGAGGTATGAGAGAATGAAAGGAAAGAGCGATAGCGGGTGGAGAGAGAGAGAGAGAGAGAGAGAGAGAGAGAGAGAGAGAGAGAGAGAGAGAGACTTCTAATCAGACATGAAATGCCTGATAAGAAAAGAGACAGTGACTGAAAATCCTAAATCCTAAAAGACACTTGAAAACCCACACAGAGAGAGAGACGGAAATCACAAAATAGATGAAAAACCAGAGAGAGAGAGAGAGAGAGAGAGAGAGAGAGAGAGAGAGAGAAATAAAAACCCAGAGTGAGAGACGGTAACAGAAATCCTAAATGACAACTGAAAACCCATCGAAAAGAGACTAAAATAATAAAAGAAACACATGAGAAAATCCAGAGAGAGAGAGAGAGAGAGAGAGAGAGAATAAGAAGAGACAAATGAGAATCCAGAGGTAGGCGATATTAAAAGTCCCAAAAGACATTTGAAAATACATGGAAAGAAACCAAAATAAAAAAAGATACAGATGAGAAAATCCAGAGAGAGAGAGAGAGAGAGAGAGAGAGAGAGAGAGGCAAAATCCCTGATGCCGGCCTTCAAAGGAATTCCATAAATTCCGGAGGGGTATTGTGCACACACACACACACACACACACCGCTCCATACAAGGATTCCTCCTCGGGGCTATCTCTACCTTAAGAAATAAAAGGACACGCATTATTACAGCAGCGTTTGGGGGGGGGGAAGAAAAAGAAAAAAAGGAAAAAACGTTACTTCCCAAGAGATATCACAAAGACGACAGATAAAAATTCCTGTGCAGTCCCCCATCCCCCTCCCGCCTCCTTTCTCCCCCTCCTCTTGATTTGTTCCGTTGAACGGAAATATATTAAAATATTTTTATTCATTTTCCGATATCTGAAAATAGTACCTGTTACCATGGAAACTGCAGAACGTTGACGTAGGGTCGTTTGATTAAAAACGTAAGGTGGGCGGCATGTTTTGTGATATGGAGGCTTTTGAGAAAAATGGTTACAGTGTACAGCATTATTATTATTATTACTACTACTACTACTACCACTAGGGAGGAGACCTTCTCTAAGGACAGGATTATTATTATTATTATTATTATTATTATTATTATTATTATTATTATTATTATTATTATTAGGGAGAGACCTTCTCTAAGGACAGTATTATTATTATTATTATTATTATTATTATTATTATTATTATTATTATTATTATTATTATTATTAGAGAGAAGACCTTCTCTGAGGACAGTATTATTATTACTATTATTATTATTATTATTATTATTATTATTATTATTATTGCTGACAGCTTGTCAAGACCACTAACTCCCATCTCTAGAATCACAAATGATTTATCCTTGAACTAAATGTCAAAAAACTGGAGCAAAAGATGTTATAGAACTGAACCAGACGACAAAAGGATTTTACAAAGAACCTTGCAAATCACCGTCAACAGTACGCCACAAAAGGAACAGCATGCGGTACCACACTAATGAGAGTTTATTTTATCATCTTTTCTTAAGAAAGTTCTCAGCGTTTTAGTGGAGAATATTAATGAAAACATCAGTTTATAATAAACTCTTTCTCATCCTTCGGGAGCATAAATTATTCATTTTATCCATAGTATTCAATAAATTAGGACCTGAAGGCATGATAGTGGAATTAACCTAAATATATTTTCCAATTTATTCAAAATGAATGGCATCCAGTATTCAAAAATGCACTTCAAGAGATATGAACTGACTGAAATGTCTTGATGTACTACTTTTAGTTACCTCAGACAGACTCTCTCTCTCTCTCTCTCTCTCTCTCTCTCTCTCTCTCTCTCTATATATATATATATATATATATATATATATATATATATATATATATATATATATATATATATCTTTCTTTCTTAATAAAGGGCATCCAGGTTTCAAAATGTGAATTAAAAGCATTTAAACTAATTGATATGTCTTTGTGCAACTCTTTTAGTTACCTACAAACACTTACTCCCCCCTCTCTCTCTCCTCTCTCTCTCTCTCTCTCTCTCTCTCTCTCTCTCTCTCTCTCCACATCAGACATAACAGATAAAATATACGCAAGGATCCGACCTCCAACTCTTGAATTCTACGTTTTCCTATAAGGTGTCGAGCAAGATTTAGTGGCGGGGCCCATTTTAGGCAGCAAAGACAAGGTGATATATTCCACGAAGAGAGAGAGAGAGAGAGAGAGAGAGAGAGAGAGAGAGAGAGAATGGCTTCCTCCAAGACCAGGGCGCTACTGTATCGCAGTCTCAGAGCTTTGAAAGAGATGGTACTCAGACTACTGCCTGAGGACGACCAAAGCCATGAGGCAAGAGACGAAGACGAAGAAGTTACCTATGAGCGGTTGCCAGATAGCGCCAACGGTAAAACATCCTGTGGCGATGAAACGAGATGCTCATCTTGACTATTTTTTTTATCCCATTAAATGCGATAAACTATAAAATATCTTATGACAATGATATTAACAGTCTTGAATTATTTTTTATCCAACTGAATAGCTGATATTGACCTCCACTTGCACAAATCGAAGTTAATATATTAAGAAAACATCCCAGGACTGTGAAATACATATGCAAGTCTCAGTTCATTATCTCATCTGTATCATGAAGCAGTGAAGCATCTTCCTTACATAACGCATCACTAGAAACATAAGCCAGTGATGGGTCTAATTTGATCAGCAAGTAACACACGTCTCTCGTTTGAGGAATAAATCAGTAACGATGTCATCTGCAATATGATTCAGTGAACTGTTATCAATTCACGCATAGCTCACTAAATTTTCGTGGTCGACACATGAAGCTGGGAAGTTTCTAAACTGAATTGAACACTGATGTTCGAATCAATCAATTTATCAGAATAACAAATCACTGGGGTAAGATAATAAACTCAAACTGTAAACCTCTCGTAATTTTATAAATGATTTCTTCTTTGTTTTTTTAATGGCGAAATGTTGATCGATGTCCTAATACAATAAAAATAAATTAAATCTGTCAGTCATCCTGTTGAAATGATTTTGTTACTTCATAGTTCCTCAGTTTTAGGGAAAATAATCCGACTTCTTATGGCATATTTCGTTCTTCCACAAAACCACTTTTGTATAGAGCAATATTTATCACAGCGAAACCTCGTGTCAATCAAATATTTCATAGTTAAAGTCATAATCTCAGACTTCTGTTTGATTACTGAAGATGACATTTTTCTATTTTACGAATTCCACAACCTCCTGTGTATGGGATGGAATGTAATATAGAGTTTAGGCCAAAAGCCAAGCACTGGGACCTAAGAGGTCATTCAGCACTGGAAATGAAATTAAGAGCAGGTAGGCTTGAAAGGTGGAACGAGGAAAACCTCGCAGTTGCACTATGAATCAATTGTTAAGAGGGGTGGAAAGTAAGATGGAAGAAAAAGAATATGAAAAGAGGAGCAGTAAAAGCAATGAAATGGGTTGCAGCTAGGGGCCGAAAGGACGCTACAAAGAACATTTAGTAATGCCTACAGTGCAACCCGCGAGGTGCACTGACGGCACTAACCCCCTACGGGGACCTCCTGTGTATGAACCCAACAACCAACATTTTACTTTATTAATCTGGTGAAGAAAAGTACCTCGGCCAAATAAGGTTTTAGCAATATCCAGACGAAGGTGCAGAAAGTCTTGGTTGATCGTGTGAAGTGGCATTCCACTACAATACTCGGCCCAAGACCCAAGCATCACAAATTGCGAAAGATTAATGGCTAGCTCCCGGCCTCCAGTAAGACTAATTAATCTAAGCTTACGCTAACTCACAGTTTCAATTCTGGATTCAGCTTGTACTTCCCTGCACGAAACTCGCCATCTCGCACCAGAGTAACCGAAATGGATACTGAATTGTTTAGAGATATGTTTTTAGAGATACTTGTACAAGTTTTTCATTTACGACAATGTTTCCCTACTTTACTGTTTGAAAGATTACTTAATATATATATATAAAACATATATATAATATATATATATATATAATATATAAATATATATATAAACACATCTAACTGGAAGCCTCGTATAATGAAAATGAGCACAGGAAAAGTATTATCGCTTCTCAAAAACGTCCATTTTCGATAAATGAATAATAACATTTTTCACTGATACAGTATTACACATTTTTTAATCTAACGGAAATATTCATACTTTAAATGCTTAATCGTGGAAAAACTTCAGTGCGGAAAACTTCCACATTAGACGATTCATACACTTACACAGAAGGCTCATCAGCAGTGCGTCAAGCCCTCTACACACAATGCGCTGTCTTTCACTTTATCTTGCAAGCAATCTCTCACGTATTTTTTCATAAGATGTAGCGTCCAATATGTATCAAGGTACAAAATAAATGAACACTGTACCGTCACTGAAGTAAAAAAAAAAATTATTCAAATCAAGCGCTATCATTAAATATCTATCCATCAAAGTCCAACGAAGGTGGGCAAGCAACTCCGTGCTTTTGTCAAGCCCAGATATAAAAAAGGAGAAAGAAAAGAAAGAAGAAAGGGCGTAAATATGCACAAAGAGAGAAACAATCACCAGAACGAGTAACGAATAAGAGTCGGCCAAAAACGGTCTACGAGTCACAAACCATTCCGGTTGATGTTTACAAATGCGATGGCTCCTTCCGACTTTTATAAAAGTAAAATACATTTTCCTATCCCGGCGTTTTCATCAAGCCATTCAATAACAAACGCTACACAGAATTAATAGTAGGTCCTTCGCGTCTTATTCAGAGTTTATAACGTAATACAGTTACCACATCCAGAGCGACGGTATTTTCAAGGGCGGTGCATATATTTGGTTTTCAAATATTTTACGCCGGCAGAAATTATGCAGTAACTCTGTTTCACTGAAGGGCTATCATTGCTCCTGTGTCAGTCTCTCTCTCTCTCTCTCTCTCTCTCTCTCTCTCTCTCTCTCTCTCTCTCTCTCTCTCTCTCTGATTTACTACAGAGTCATTTCGATTATTCATCACTACTATTTTCGAAGGTCATCTGCGTTTGTGTTTTAATAATTTACTTTTCTTTGGACAATGATAATTTTTTAGATTTCATCTTCTTTATTCATCACCCAATTTACCCACCATTTTTTTCCTGTCTTTTTCCCACATTTTCCTCCCGTCTTTCTTCTTTTGTCTCTCCGTCCCTCTTTCTCGCGCCCCAATACCTTTTACCTCTTTCAGTGACCTCTCTTCTCCCTCGCAATCATCTTATTTTTCCCCGATTCTCATAGTTTTTATTCTTCTAGTTACTCTTCTCTTCTTCATCTGCCTCTTCCGCACTGGCTGCGGTCAGGACTAACATACGCAAACATTCCGGAGCCGTTGCATAGGCAAATCCCGTCTTCTACTACTATTTCTACCACTACTGCATCAGACCCTTCCTGCTTCTGTTGTCGAAAGGAGGTCGTTCCCTGCTTCTGCTGTTGGTTCTTCTTCAGTAGCCTCCTCCTCCTCCTTCTTTTCTTCTTCTTCTTCTTCTTCCTTTGGATCCTCCTCCTCCTCCTCTTCCTTCTCCTTCTCTTATTCTGGATCCTCCTCCTCCTCCTCCTCTTCCTTCTCCTCCTCCTCCTCCTCCTCCTCCTCCTCCTCCTCCTCCTCCTCCTCCTCCTCCTCCTCCTCCTCCTCCTTCTTCTTCTTCTGTTGATCTTGTTGCTGAGGCCGTAACCCCAAAAGGGAGGGAATTCTCGGCTCTTTTTTTCTTCACCTCTTTTCTCGGTCGTTAATCTTGTCACGGTAACATCAAATCAAGTTAGGCAGACAGTAGTGCCTCTTGCTTCTACGTCTTCTTCTTTTCGTGCTTCATAACGATGGTTCCTTCCGTTTATGGAAGGAAAGAAGGAAGGAGAGGAGGAAGGAAGGAGATATATTTCTCCACCCCAAAATTCCGGTAGACGGGTCCGGAAAAAAATGGCCCTGTACAAGACCCTTTTTCTTTTTGGGAGGGGAGGAGGAGGGGAGGGGAGGGGAGGGGGGGGGAGGAGGAGAGGGGAGAGGAGGGAAAGGAAGGGGTTATCCCTCAAACAGAAGATAGTGCTTATGTAGGTATGGTTGCCAATTACACACAATCACACTGTGTGTGTACTATGTGTATATATATATATATATATATATATATATATATATATATATATATATATATATATGTATGTATATATATATATATGTGTATGTGTGTGTAATATATACATGCATACATACATATATATACATATATATACATATATATATATATATATATATATATATATATATATATATATATATATATATATATACAAAAATGAGGGCGCGATATACGTGTTTTATTATTTCCAAGATTCCAAGAAGGATTATTAAATATATAATTCTGCTGAGTACTTAACACAGCAAGTCCCTATAATAAGTCCTTCGTGCTCTTTCTGAATTGTTATATTGTTTGAAAAATATAATTAAATCCTCTATAACAGCTCTATAACAACTCGAACTCGTCTACTCTTGCGGTATATAGCTGTTTTCTGCCGTAGTGAAAGTATTTCTAAGAATAGTGATGGTTTTGCTCTAAGGCCATAATTTTCTCTTGTTTGGTAAATAACCGTCACGCTAACTTTATATTAGCCTATATTCTGACATAGCGTTACAGGTCTAATAAGGTGAAAAAGACCAGCGTCAGTAATAATGAAGCGGTATGGTCGCTAGTGTCGTGGCATGCCGCTCAGATGTCACGAGTTCGCGCTCCCCCAGGGCGATGGAAAAATCACTGGCTCGGTAACATGATCAGTCACTGCCGCAGTGTGGGGTCTGCTGTGGGAGGTTGAAACCAATATTCTTTGGAAGCTTGAATTTCAAATCAATGGCCCCCTTTGGTGTGCTTGTTCCATGTGAATAAGTTTCATCTACCGAAATAATAATAGTAGTCATACTCGCGTGTATTTGTGAGTAGGCGAGACTGAGGAAGATACTCATTACTGAATGTCTCAGAAATCCTGATCTTAATCTACATTATTATGGTCCCACAAAATGAACAAGGTAAAAAAAAAAAACAGTGATTTACCTTTAATAGAGAAAATGGTAAAAGAAACAGTAATTTACCAAAAGAAAGAGAAATCTGCCAAAAGGAAGAGTAATTTACCATCCTACAAATGGCACCAAAATTGTAATGTCATTTTCAGTAGCAACAACAATAAAATAGTTAATTAAAAATTAGTAGAGAAGAAAAAAGTTAAGTATACCTTAGTTTAACCAGAACACTGAACTGAACACGGCATAATAAACAGTAATTACCATCTTACAAATGTCACCAAAATTGTAATTTGCAACAACAGCAACGGCAATAAACCTTAATTCAATTAGAATTTAGTAGAGAAAACAAGGCGAAAGAAACGTCAATTCACCAAGAGAAACAGTAACTTGCCACATTACAAATGCCACCGAAATTGTCATTTTCAACAGAAACCATAATAAACTAGTCAATCAGAATTAAGCAGAGAACAAGGTAAAAGAAACAGTAATTTGCCAAAAGAATCACGTCATTTTCATCAGGAGCCGAGAAAAAACGCGACATTTTCCAGAACAAAACAAACCACCCTACGGCAGAAACAGGGCAATGCGATCACTCCCTCTTTGAACAGAACGAGTCGCCCACAAAAAATATATCTCCCACTTTGGAGACACGTGAAAAATGTCGCCTCATCTAAATGAAAAGCGAGGGGGATGTCCCATTTTAAACAATGCCCAGAGTTTAGGGGAATCTATCCGAAATTAAAATGAAATGATCGGTCTGAACAAAAATGGAGGATTTTACTTTTTCTACGTCAAATAAGGAAATTGAGTCTAGGGTCGGAAAAAGACGGAATTCTGTGTATATGTATATGTATATATATATATATATATATATATATATATATATATATATATATATATATATATATATATATATATATATATATATATATATATATATATAATATATATATAAATATATATAATATATTTAAATATATATAAAGATATGTCTCTGAAAAAGAAGCAACATTATGAATTCGTTGATACTTAACAATTGTTCAGCTTTATTCCCAAACTTAACTCCCACTAATGCCTTTTAATTGTTGTATACTGACAAAAATAAATAAGATATTAAACATTATAAAGTCACTTTAATCATATATGTATATATATACATATTATATATATATATATATATATATATATATATATATATATATATATATATATATATATATATATATATATATATATATATATATATATATATATATACAATACGAGAGAAATCCTTATGGTAAAAAATACCCTCAGGCAAGCCATATGGTGGAATTGTTTGCATATTTTCCTTTGAAATTAAATTCTTTAAAAATTTCCCTACTGTCTTCTGACTAGAGTACTGTATACACACATACATACACATACACATATATGTACACACACTCACATACATATATATGTAGATAGACAAGTACATTATATATGTGCGTGTGTGTGTGTGAGTACATATATATTATATATGTGTGTGTGTTTGTTTATACCATAGCCAGGTAATAAACATGTATATGTGTATATATATATATATATATATATATATATATATATATATATATATATATATATATATATATATATATATTCATTATTAGAGTCTATTTTCGAGTAGATGTCTACGTCGAAGTAAAATAAAAAAATGTTCTTGATATCCCCAATTTCCTCCCATCAAGTATCGCTAGCTGACCCTCCAAAGTCCCTGGGGAGAGAGAGAGAGAGAGAGAGAGAGAGAGAGAGAGAGAGAGAGAGAGAGAGAGAGAGAGAGAGAGAGAGAGGCACAATAAAAAAAATAGGGGTAGGGAGAACAGATGACAAAATTAAAAAAAAAAGAAACAAAAGACCTTATCATAGTCAATCGGATCAAGGTTCACATCTTTCAATTTCCTCTTGGACTCTGCAATAGGGAGGGAGAGCAATGATAAAAACTCAAATATATATATATATATATATATATATATATATATATATATATATATATATATATATACAACACACAAACAGACACATGCACACACACACACACACACACACACACACACACACACATACACATATATATATATATATATATATATATATATATATATATATATATATATATATATATATATATATATATATATATATATATATATATATATATATATATATATATATTATATAAACAGATAAATACACAGATATAGATAAATAGTTACATAGCAGATATATAGGTAGATTAGTTATATAGTAGATATACATGTAGATAGATAGATAGACAGACAGACAGACAGACAGATAGATAGGCAGATAGTTAAAACATTTTAAGTCCACGAATTTTTCAATAAATGTCACAAGAACACAAATACAGGCAGAGAGCAAATGATAAAAATCTACTATATATATATATATATATATATATATATATATATATATATATATATATATATATATATATATATATATATATATATATATATGCATATATGTACATATGTATTCATATATATACATATACACAAATATATAATGTATACAATACATATACACATATATATACTGTATATACACACACACACACACATATATATATAGCCTATATATATAATAATGAGCTTTTCAGTCGAGAAACATGCCAAGCGCCATATTTAAAATATAAATTAAATTAAAAATACTTTGACCCAGGATGGCGCTTGGCATGTTTCTCGACTGATAGCCTGTATATACTGTACTGTGTATTTATATTATATATATATATATATATATATATATATATATATATATATATATATATATATATATATATATATATATATATATATATATATATATATATATATATAGAACACAAATACACCAAACTGCAAGGCCACACGACATAAAATCAACGTTTAAATTCCATCAAACGTACGCCTTGAACGTCGGCTTCATCCTGACTGGAAATGTCACTTTGGGGCCGAAGGAGAGAAGACTAAAGAGGGAGATATGTTTCTGTCCCCGACATTCCGCTGTTATTGCACACAATATCTCTCTCTCTCTCTCTCTCTCTCTCTCTCTCTCTCTTCTCCCCTTGTCGTACCTGACCACCTCAGGACGATTGGAATGTTCATTAGGTTTGGGCGTGTTTGTGTTACCTGGAAAATTCCGTCGCCATTTTTTTTTTTTCTTTCATTTGGACTGACGAAAAAGATTCCGCAGAAAAGATTCGGAAATAGAAAGATTCATTTTAATTAAATACCGAAGGAACGCGGCAACAGTAAAACACTTTTAATGTTATTTGGTATGAAGATGAATGTTAGCTTTTTGAGAGCTTAACATAAAAGTATGCTATTTTAGGCTATACGGTTGCTTTCATAAGAAAGCAAGTGAAAAATGCGCCAAAGTTTCTTCGGTTCAATCGAGTTTTCTTTACAGCCGCTACAGCATACAATCAAAGCCACCGAAAATAAATCTATCTTTCGGTGGTCTCGGTACAATGCTGCATGAGCCCTCGGTCCATGGAACATTAATCACGCCCGGGCTGAGGCCTATTCTATATCGCTGCCAGAAGCACGAATATGGCTAACTTTAACCTTAAAAAAAATTAAAACTACTGAGGCTAGAAGGCTGCAATTAGTATGTTTGAAGACTGGAGGGTGGATGACCAACATACCAATTTGCAGCCCTCTCGCCTCAGTAGTTTTTAAGGTCTGACGGCGGACAGAAAAAGTGCAGACAGAAATAAGTGCGGACAGAATAATGTGCGGACGGACAGACAAAGCCGGCGCAACAGTTTTCTTTTACAGAAAACTAAAATAAACTTCAATCCTTTATTTTTGTATGAGAATTGGGGAGCAAAGAGCAAACTTTCACAGGACGTCCACAAAGAGTATTCCACGTGAGAACACTAGTGCAGAATAAGTTGTGAAAGAGTATCACACCTTACCAACCCTTGCTGTTTAAATGTACTGCATTTTGTCTGTTATTAATAGTGATCTTGATTACAGTCTTTGAAGATCTAATGTATTATTACAAAGAGCAAAGACGTTCCAGAGCCAATTACAAGGATGTATCCCAATCTAACTTTCCCCTGACCTAACCTAACCTAGGGTGCCGGGTCCTTACCAGACTGCTTTCTAACTTGCCAGAGGGCATAACCTGTCTCCCCATACTTTGCCTTAAGGTTGCGAGGTAAACGTCACACGTTTCCTCTCGTCCCATCCCCGGTAACTGATTTCTGTACGTTTGTTAATTTATGTTAATTTGGTCATTTGATAAACAAATTCTAGACGTTTTTATTATTTGCCCAAAACTGGTGCATTTGGTCTCCTTTATTCAGCCTAGGGCTGTGCACTACCTGACTAGATTAGTCAGGTAGTGCATTCGGACTGGTGCATTCAAGAAATGTTTCATTCAGTCCACCACCCCTTGAAACGATTACAAACATTACCGCCTTTCAGACCAAAATTTAGCCTTGCTTTCTTACGGATCAATATCTCACTATAACTGTAACATTGTACAGAAGATGTCTTCTACAAGAAAATTAAGATTACGTCTTCGAGTGAAACATATCACGTGCGACCTTAAATTGAAGCTATATCTGTCAAATCCCTAGTATATGTCAGCCTTAGCAATCTGTATTCACTACAGTACTAAACATTTCATGAAAAAATTATATTTCCTCCATGGAAGTCAAACAAGAATAAATAAAAATCATACACCAAACTGAGGTCACATTTTTTAATTGAATGCATTATATGCGACCTTAATTTGACCTGATGTTTATCAAATCCCTGAAAGTATATGTCACTTCAACAATCTGTATTCACTACAGTACTAAAAATTTCATGGAAACATTTGATTTCCTCCAGGAAAGTCAAACAAGAATAAATAAAAATTATAAATCAAGAGAAGAGCCCAAAAAGAGATCGAGTCAGAGAGGAGGGGAAACGAGTAAGAAAAAAAAAAAAAGCTTACCTCCCACAAATCAAGGAACAAACAGCCATCTTTACAACAAAGCTCGAGACAGCGAAAGGAGGAGGAGGAGGAGGAGGAGGAGGAGGAGGAGGAGGAGGAGGAGGAGGAGGAGGAGGAGGAGGAGGAGGTGGGGAAGAAAAATCGGGCATTACGACAAAAAATCTTTCCCAAAGATGGAAACTTTCCTTACCAAAAGCCAAATTAGAAGAAGCCGGCCCAGGAGGGAGCCGTGAAGCCCACTAAGACAAAAGGGCTTTTTCGGGGTCCCTCCACGTCCACGCAAGTTCCCACCGGCCCCACTTCATACAAACGTAAGGGAAAAATAATTAGGGCCGTGTACAATAGGATATTAGGGCCCAACATAGGCGGAAATATGTGGTGAAGAAAGGGAATTATACCTTGTGGAAAGTGAAAGAAACGCGAGACGGAGAAGGACGTTTTGATATGCAGCGACAATAATGAGGTTGAGGGAGCACCGACCTAAAGCTATTTGAAGGCTGCACAATGGCAGAGAGGGAAAAATACAGCTCCCGTAAAAACCTTGACACAAAAGAACTCTTTCAGGGAAAAAGATGCTCGACGTCTAGACGCAAATTGAATTATCAAGTCGAATAAGCTTTCTTAGCCCCAAACACGCTGCTGTACTCTAAGTTTTCTTTACATTCTATAGGATTATTTACAATTGGAAACAAAGATTACTGACCAGTTCTGTTAACGCTCTTTTCCTTGGCTTTCTCGTACTTAGGGTTAACAGAGGGGCCAAGAAGTTATGGCTTAAATACCAAGCGACGAGGACTCATTTAAGATTTAAAACTAAATCATATTACTTTAAAAATAAAAGCTTCACTGAAAATGTAAAGCAGTTTTTAAAGACTTCAGTTCTTGGTTCATACAGGCCATAACTAAAAAATAAATAAAAATTTATGTATGTATGTGTGTATGTCCCAGCGTAACTCTGAAACGCATGGAGCAATTTCAACCAAACTTGGTATACATATGACTTGCTATCTGGAGAAGAATACTGTGGGGGCAGGGCATCACTAGCATCAAATGGCACCAAAGTGGGTGGGGGTGGGAAGGGCTTCCCTGAAATGGGCTGGTACTGCCCGTAGACTTATTAACTAAGTAAATTTTACGGGTTTATGATTCTTCATTTCAACCGAGGAAAACGAAAAAATTAAAGTCGCAGGAACAGTGGGATTGCGCTCTTACTGAAAGGAAGAAGCATATGCTCTTGGTTTGTTCAATGCTTTGATTTTTTACCGTGTAATGCCGGGTAGGTCAGCTACTTATTTATCTATATAATAAAAGTGAATGTAACAATGCAGCCTTGTGCTCCATGGAAATCTGAACCGCTTGACTCATCTAGACGAAATTTTGCACGTGGCCCACATTTTACCCCAGGAATGTTTTTTTGTAGGTTTTAAACTCGTAACCCCACTCTTCCCTTCCCCCATTCCCTTTGTAACTAATGCGTACATAAGCTCTACGGGTTTCTCATACCTCATTTCATGTACTCGAGACCACAGAAATATATCACTGAAAATGCTCTTCTTTCCTGTGATTAATAATTCTGTAACAAGGTTTGTGTTTAGGTTTAGTGGGGGTATGTGTTTAGGTTTAGTGCAGACATGTTTAGGTTTAGCAGGGTGTGTGTTTATCTTTAGTAGGGGTGTGTTTAGCTTTAGGAGGGGGTGTGTGTTTAGGTTTAGTGGGGGTGAGTTTAGGTATAGTTGGGGGTGGGTTTAGGTTTAGTGGGGGATGCATTTAGGTTTAGTGGGTGATGTGTGTTTGGGTTTAGTGGGGAGTGTGTTTAGGTTAGTTGGGAGGGGTGTTTAGGTTTAGTAGACGATGCGTTTAGGTTCAGTGGGGGTGTGCTTTGGGTTAGTGGGGATGTGTTTAGGTTTAGTGGGGGAATGAGTTTAGGTTTAGTGAGGGTGTGTTTAGGTTTAGTGGGGTCTGTTTAGGTTAAATGGGGGTGTGTTTTGATTTAGGGGTGTTTAGGTTTAGTGGGGGTGTGTTTAGGTTTAGTGAGGGTTCGTTTAGGTTTAATGGGTTGTGTTTCGGTTTAGCGGGGACATGTTAATCAAAACCACACCACGTGTTACTTCCTTTCTAAGGTAAATGATCGGCTGTCATTCGGTGTTTTCCCGGGCAACCTGAGTTGGCAACTAATATATATATATATATATATATATATATATATGAGTTGGTCAGCTAATATATATATATATATATAAACTCGATGCTTATGGTCTGCGATTCAAAAAGTCTTCTTTCCATAACTATCCCTCTATCAGTAAGTTATTTATATCTCTTGAACCCAAACCTGCCAATAACAAAAGGAGATAAACGTCACAGACGGAGCACGACAAAATAACAAAAAAAATCATTCCCTTCCGATCGAATGGTTTTACACACCATTAGGACCTAATAAAGCGCTATCTGAAATATGAGAAATAGCAGTTTCAGACAAAACACTTGACTTAGCATCAAAGTAAAGACTATAAAGCTATTCTAAATGTAGAGGAACCTTATTAATAAAAGAAAGTAGGACGCATGCATGACTATTCATCATACATCTATTCATTATAAATTTGTTACTCGAAAACGAACATACCCGATTAACCAAGATTATGAAGAAGATTCTCTCTCTCTCTCTCTCTCTCTCTCTCTCTCTCTCTCTCTCTCTCTCTCTCTCTCTCTCTCTCTTGTTTTGAACTTCAACTTTTATATATATACATTATATATATATATATATATATATATATATATATATATATATATATATATATATATATATATATATACGTGTGTTTGTGTTTGTTTTATCTATAATGACAGGACTAAAGATAAAGGAAGAGTGCAGTCACTGAAATTTGTAGAAAACACAGCGGTAACTCTGAAAGCACTGAAAGCACTCGACGTTCCATCTCCATTCGCCTGAGACACTCGGCAATGAAGATAAGGTGTCAATGAAAGCACACCGACTGGTGATTCTAGATGGAGCAGCAAACACTCGGGCGCGTGGGCGTTAAGTGGCAACAAGAAGTTTTGGTGGTAATTGCAGAGGCGTGCGGCAATGTGTTGAGACGATTACCCGAATCACATAATCACACGAGAGTGCCATATCAGGCCATTACTGAAGGCCATGAAGTCAGATTACTGTGTTGTTCTTTTTCTATTTACTGGCAACAAGCATGGCTCAGAGTAGAACAGAATATAGAATTTAGGCCAAAGGCCAAGCGCTGGGGCCTTTGAGGTCATTCATCGCTGAAAGGGAAATTGATAGCAAAAAGGTTTGGAAGGTGTAACAAGAGGGAAACCTTGTAGCTAGTTGCACTATGAAACAATATTGTTTGGAGAAGGTGGAAAGTAAGATAGGAGGAGGAGAATATGAACGGAGGTGCAGTAAAAGGAGAGAAAGGGGTTGTAGCTCGGGGCCGAAGGGACGCTGCAAAGAACCTTTAGTAATGCCTACAGTGCACCGCATGAGGTGCACTGACGGCACTACCCTCTGCGGGGGTTAAGCATGATTAATTCTGTCATGAACATGGGTCGCACACTTTTCTGCATTTTGTATCTCATGGCTCTTCATACATAAATCTTATTTAAATTTATGAGGCTCCAAAAATTCTGCTCTGAAAAATACACATATCTTTGGCTGCTGTAAAAGGTCTCCTTACTTGCAATATCAGATTTCTTAAGAATTTTCACACCTCTGCCTCAAAGTAAAAGAATTCCTGATATGATTCTAACATGTCGCCAGTCAAGGAAGCAATATAATGGACAGTGTTCAAGACGACACCGATATATGATTAGATTTCCAAAGCGACAGATAATTGTTAATTGCTCAGTTACACTAATTACTTGTTTGGGTGATTGACTCCTGAGAGAGGATGTTTACTCTAGATGCCTTTTGGACTGGACTGGTGTTCAGTATCGATAAGTCTTTCAAGCTTAGTCGCCGAATCTGTCCTAAAATGGAAGACTGCAGTACCTGCAAAAATACAAAACTGAGAGAAATGATAGATATTCCCTTGCCTCAATACTGATTTTGCAGATCTGCAAATGGGACCCCCTAAATACTCGTGGAAAGCATTGAAGAATCATTCTGAAACTGCAGTAACTTGTGCATTAGTGTTTCACGAGCCTAATAGGTGGCATATCTCAATTCCGAAAGTTTTGCAGATACAGCAGAAATATGTAGGCAGTCCTTGACTACCAGCGCAAAACATTTCAGTAACTACTAAAGGAGAAGATAAGTTATTACTTTAGTTTTACTCTTTGGAAGTCTAAGAATTAAAGTGAACTGAACTGAATATAGAATTTTGACCAAAGACCAAGCACTGCTACCTATGAGGTCATTCAGCACTGAAACGGAAATTGACAGTAAAAGGTTTGAAACATGTAACAGGAGGAAAACCTCGCAGTTGCACTATGAATCAATCGTTAGGAGGGGGTGGAGAGTAAGATGGAAGAGAGAATATGAAAGGAGGTACAGTAAGAGGAACGAAAGAGGTTGCAGCTAGGGGCCGAAGGCAGGATGCAAGTTTCTTCGGCGCAATCGAGTTTTCTGTACAGCCGCAGCACCGTATATTAAGGCCACCGAAAATAGATTTATCTTTCGGTGGTCTCGGTATAATGCTGTATGAGCCGCGGCCCATGAAACTTTAACCACGGCCCGGTGGTGGCACGGCCTATATCGTTGTCAGAAGCACGATTATGGTTAACTTTAACTTTAAATCAAATAAAAACTACTGAACCGCAATTTGCAGCCCTCTAGCCTCAGTAGTTTTTAAGATCTGAGGGTGGACAGAAAAAGTGCGGACGGACAGAAAACTAAAAACTAGAGTCCTTATTTCATGAATTATCTTTCAGAGAGCTCATGTTACACTTACTAAGAGATCAACAAGCGTGTGTTGTATGCTGATTTGCAGTTCAGGGTATAAACAGCTGGGAGATTGTTTTTCCTCTATGACTTACTTTTGGTTGTGAATTACATAATCAGAAATCGGTAATACGAATCACCTAGAGTGGAAATTATTGCCGTGTCTTCAGTTATCTATGATTATTACGTCATCTATAGTTTACCATACCTCGTGAAAGAGACAAGAAATTGTGGACCAAATCCTCGTCTTATTCATATCCAAAATAAGTAAAACAGAAGACATTTTTAATTATGCACAAAAACTCACACATGACTCATAAATTACAGAGACAAATTAAACGCACAAAAACACTATAAGATGACTGATGGAAGAAGTGTTTTTTCTATTTCAGTAATCACCAGGATATTCTAAAAAGCAAAATATAAATTTCCCTTTAGACTCTGAATCGCAAGGCGGGGGTGGGGTTACTTGACCTTGACATAACCGCTTGATGAATTTCTGCATTTCCTTTGATCAAGTATGCTCTCTAGAGGGCGGGACAAAGTGACGGGCAAAATTTCCACGAAATGTAGACCGTCTCAGAATACTTGAACTCTGACCAAATTCTGCCGGTTTCACTCATTATTTTTAGGCATAATTACAGAAAAGCTTAATGCAAAAGATAAGTGCTGTGGTGACAAAGACAAGAAAAGAGAACGACTTAATGATCAACGAAAAGAACTTACTGAAGCTTGGTTATATAATGAATACTGCCTGCCTACGAGGAGTGAATTATTATTATTATTATTATTATTATTATTATTATTATTATTATTATTATTATTATTATTCAAAATGTATAAATATTTATGCAGAAAAAGACTAAAAGGATGAAAAGGTAATAAATACGATATACAAACTTCCACAAAATAAAATGCCAGACGTAAAAGAGAGAGAGAGAGAGAGAGAGAGAGAGAGAGAGAGAGAGAGAGAGAGAGAGAGAGAGAAAAGAATACAAGAGGAAGCATAAGATACACATAAAAATAAACGGCGACTAAATGTAAATCTATTTATTCATGAAATGAAAAACAAACAACGTTGTTCACTTCGTCGGTAAACAATTTATTTTACGGCACTACATGAAAAAATATCACACGAAACAATACTGGAATTGGAATTGGAATCTAGAATTTAGGCCAAAGGCCAAGCGCTGGGACCTACAGTATGAGGTCATTCAGCGCTGAGAATGAAATCGAGAGCAGGAAGGTTTGAAAGGAGTCAAACCGGAGGAAAACCTCGCAGTTGCATTATGAAACAGTCGATAGGAGAGGGTGGAAAGTCTGATGGGAGAAAGAGAATATGAACGGAGGTACAACAAAAAGGAATGAAAGGGTTTGCAGCTAAGGGCCGAAATGACGCTGCAAAGACCCTAAGTAATACCTACAGAGCACTACGTGAGGTGAACTGACGGCGCTGCCTCCCTACGGGGTCGAAACAATATTATACTGCCAACAGTAAACTCTCGGTCAATTATGATTTACAAATGACAGTTACAGAAATTGTCTCAATTCGAATTATATAAAAGCCGCAATACAAGACATAAGGAAATACGCGTAAGATAATACAAAATTAAATAAAAGAGTAAAATATTAAAAAAAAAAAAAAGATATAAGGAGACAACGATGGACAGAGATATAAGAAAACTGACTGGAACATGGAAGCTGCCAGACTCTGGAAGCATTTCATTAACAGCTGATGTCGACCCACTGTTCGTGACATGATTAAAGAAAGTTATTGATATGAGTAAAGTAGGTTAATGCTATGAGTAACGAAAGTTAATGATATGAATAACGAAAGTTAATGAAATGAATAAAAAACGTTAATGAAATGCAGAACGAAAGTTAATGATATGAATAACGAAAGTTAATATGAGTAACGAAAGTTAATGATGTGAATAACGAAAGTTCATATGAGGAACGAAAGTTAATATGAGTAACGAAATTCAATGATATAAGTAATGCAAGTTAATGATAAGAGTAAAGAAAGTTGATGATATGAGTAAGGAAAGCTAATAATATGAGTAACGAAAGTTAATGATATAAGTAACGCAAGTTAATGATATGAATAACGAACGTTAATGATAATGTAAGCAACGCAAGTTAACGATACGAGTAGAGAAAGTTAATGATATTGGGTAAAGAAAGTTATAAGGAGTAAAGAAAGTACACAAAGGAAGTAAAAATACTAATTCAGTGAAAGCTGGAGAAACAATTATGAGACGCCATTTTGGTAGGGTGGGTTAGATAAAGACGAATAAATAAATCAGTAATTCACAAGGAAATAAACATGTTAAGAAAGGAAAGCCCTTTCATTTTGAGCTGGATAGAAAAAACCAAGTTAAAAATGCGCCGAGGTTTCTTCAGCGCAATCGAGTTTTCTGTACAGCGTATAATCAAGGCCACCGAAAATAGATTTATCTTTCGGTGGTCTCGGTATAATGCTGCCGCGGCCCATGGAACTTTAACCACGGGCCAGTGGTGGCCAGTCCTACATCGTTGCCAGATGCACGATTCTGGCTAACTTTAACCTTAAATAAAACTACTGGGGCTAGATGGCCGCAATTTGGTATGTTTGATGATTGGAGGGTGGATGATCAACATACCAATTTGCAGCCCTCTAGCCTCAGCAGTTTTTAAGGGACGAACAGAAAAAGTGCGGATGGACAGACAAAGCCGGCACAATAGTTTCTTTACAGAAAAAAACAAACAAAATAAATTTGTAATTTACGAAGAAATACACATGGTAAGGAACATAACAGCAGATAACACACACAAAAAAGAAATATACGCCAAGCACCAGAATATTGATTTCACCAAAGCACAAGCAGCGCGAAGCGCATGGCAATTAATTATCACCAGCCTTAAAAAAAATAAAAAGCACACCCGAAGGTTATTCAGAAATGAACAATCAGGGACTTAATTTATTTCGAAAATTAAATTTCCAGTTCCGTAAGTGGTGTTGATTACGAATAAACAGGCTATGAATTTAGTGATCCCACGGTTCATTGAATTTTAATTAATTATTCATAAGCACAGAGTGTTTGGGAGAGCCTCAAAACACTTTATTTTCGTACCCGGGCTTTAGGGAAATGCGAGTGCTTCTCTCCTTTTTTTTTTTTTTTTTTTTAGTTTTGTCTCATCATAATAGCCCCTTTCAATGCTACGATTTCATAATTGGAATCTAGTTCAATACACGACGAACAAAAGACTTGTTTTTTATGAATTTATTGATATTTTCTATACCCAAAGCAGACCTCAAACGCTAGGTATTGGATTTTAAAAATGTGGTAAATAAATCGGAGGGGATATTTTGTATAAACTGTTGAATACATTAACAAACCTTCCCAGAATAACCATGAAACGTCGGTGAGAACATCAATCATCAGTTCGCAAAATTCCACAATGGTACCGCAAAGAAATTGAGGCAATTCCAATTCCACATCATTAAACCTAAAATACATTAACAGGAACTGGAATCAAGAATTTAGGCCAAAGGCCAAGCGCTGGGACCTATGATGTCATTCAGTCCTAAAAGGGAAATTGAGAATAAAGAGGTCTTGAAAGGTGTAACAGGAGGAAAACATCGCAGCTGCGCTATAAAACAATTGTTAGGGAGGGTGGAAAGTCAAATCGAAGTGAGAGAATACGAACGGAGGTACGGTAACTGGAATGAAAGGGGTCGCAGCTAGGGGCTGAAGAGAAGCTGCAAAGACCATTAAGTAATCCCTACAGTGCACCGCGTGAGGTGAACTTACGACTCGCTTTGAGAACTGAAACTTCCTGATTCTCCTTGAATCAAAGCATATCCATTCGTCTCCTAGGATTACATTTCTTGTGTATAATGTGAAAAGCAATTAAATGAGAGAATGAGCTTTACCCCTCAAGCGGTCTGAGCTGGCATCCTAATTGCTTGGGAGCAGAAAAGCTCTTAGCATTACCGAGCATACCACGTTACAAAACTTATTCTTTTTACCACCAAGGGTTTAAAAGGCCTAGTAGATCACTTTTATGTTATATATATATATATATATATATATATATATATATATATATATATATATATATATATATATATATATATATATATATATATATATATATATATATATATATATATTGTCACGAAGTGATCAAGTACCTGGTTATTACACAAATAATAAGACCAAAAAATTTACCTCACTTCAGCCAGACACTTGAAATCTCATAACAAAAATATTAAGACTGAATACTCTGAAGTTACAGTGATCCCTTAAAACTTACTTAACACTTGAAAATTCAATCTACATTTATCAAGTTATGGGTGAGGTAACAACTGATAAGCTATAAACAGACTAGGGGAAAAAGGGCATCACTCCAACAAATACTATGATTGTTTTCCTGGTTCTATTTCACCTAGATAAGTCTCAGGTGAACAAACAGATATATCACTTACCTTGTACACACACACAAATATCTCTAATCACTTGTGGTCAAAATGAAACACTGAGCTTTTTAGACTTTAAACAGATAAATTTATTTCTAAGTTCAAAAGTTACAAGCAGAACTCACAATCTCAAAAAGATTCACTATTATTTGACAACAGCGTAAGGTTTACGTATTTCTTAACCAAAATTAAGTCACAAAACTATTTTATCACGAAATCACTTTAACTGAGTAAAATTCAAACCACTAACTTTCACTCAAGTTTTAGATATAAATCTGAACATCTGCAATTAGCCCTAGTGTTCACTAATATATTATTAAATGGGAATCAATATAGGTACTCACTGAAATCTCAACAATAAGTATGCGCTGAAATCTGAATAATGCAAATTAACACCAATAAAACTCTAAGTAATCACCAACACAAATCTTTGGGTAATATTGTGAACTTATAAAAATTTCAACTTGTGTGAGTAATATGAAAACACAAACACATAAGAATGAAATATGCAAAAAACGGAAATATACCAACAGCAATTTCACTAAGACAAAATATGATTAAAGATTATATCAATCTCTCAAAAGATTACCTTCACTTAAAAAAAAAAAAGCTAAACTCACGTCTTTCTAAAACTTACTCAAAGTTAACACTTCAATTTTCAAATAATTACAATACAAGCAAATAAGCACATTACCTTACTCCTTTGGTAATATATAAACACAATGGTGGAAGAACACAAATATTTTATGACCATACACAAATATACATTTCGTGGGAGAGCTTTATAAAACTTTTATGTTTTTCAGGAGGGCAACCAATTTTTACCCTTAATATGATTTGATTTGAGAGAGAGAGAGAGAGAGAGAGAGAGAGAGAGAGAGAGAGAGAGAGAGAGAGAGAGAGAGAGATTTCCTATGTTTTTGAGATCTCTTAGCAGACTAACTCTGTTAGTTCAGAAATCTGGTTTTTATCCTCAAACTAAGTTGCCAATTAGCCACTTCAAATCTTAGAATATCCTGAGCTCCTTCTCACACATTCTAGAACACCGAACACTCAAAGAATACACCGAACACCTTATTCTACAAACAGCATACTGAAAGCTGAATACTCACACTATTCCAAGGCTCAGAAGAAACATGCCAGAGCTCTTATTGGTAAAATTGACATTTCCCACCCTTTAGGCTGGACACCTGGGTAAATAGAAATAAATTTGCGAATGATCTGGCTCAAAAAGCCCTGTCAACTTGTCAGACTATCTCTCCTTCCTTTCCCTTCTTCTCAGATTATGGGACACATAATAAGGCACAGAGAAAAATAATAATTACAGAACAGGCATACATGAAAAACATGTAACAAGCACTCGGCTGAGAGCTGTCATCTCGTCAAAGATAGGCAAAGTGGCCCTTACGATACGCCCACCCAGCTGTGTCATCACAGGAAATGGGGTTATCTGATAATGTTTCAAAATATCTCTCTCTCTCTACAGCATTTAAACTTTAACTTCCACGAACATGGTGCGTTATAAACATGAATGATTATACATTACAAAGTCACCTCAAAACATATGAAATAGCTGAAAATTATATCAAAATACAGAACACAGGAGACATCTGTAAGAAATAAAGACATCTCAAAAGCATAGACATCAAATAAAACATATACATCTTATATTACAATATATATATATATATATATATATATATATATATATATATATATATATATATATATATATATATATATATATATATATATATATATATATATATATATATATATATATATATATAATGTACAGGCTAATAAATAGACACAAAAACTTAAAACAAAAAACAAAAAAACACATGGCATCACAACTTACACCTACAAAGTTACGGTTCAATAGGCAAGCAGCATTGCACACCTGAGATTTCATTCGGCACAGTCCTGTCAATCAAGCCCCTTGCTGCAAACATCGAAAGCATAATAAACTCAACTGTCCCAACCTCGCCTTTATCGGACTCGCCTCCAGTCAGTCCATTTCCCTCGTATCAAAGCAAACTCAAACAAAGGGACACAAGTATCAGCGCGTTGCCGAATTGCAATGACGGGACTTCTTTGATCACGCGCCGTAACTCGTTGGTATAGAAGAGGAATTTACACGCCTGTTTTTCCTCAGTTTTTTTTCATTCTCCCTTACCGAAGTTCCTAAACTCGAAAGTTATTTCTTTTAAATCTTCCTATTTTCCCTTGCCGACCACAATGGAATGGAATATGAAACAAACATAATATGAACGGAGGTACAGTAAAAGGAATGAAAGGGGTTGCAGCTAGGGACCGAAGGGACGCCGAAAAGAACCGTAAGTAATGCCTAGAGTGCGCTGCATGAGGTGCACTGACGGCACTAACTCCTCACAGGGTGCCCCTGCCTAAATGCATTAACTTTCATCTGTTATGTAAATAAAATGTACGCGAGCATAACAAAACAATGGAACGTGGACATCGAGTACAAACATTTCAAAATTCTATCCAGAGAAACATGACCTCATCAATCAGCAACAGCTGAACCATCCTACATCAATTATTATTATTATTATTATTATTATTATTATTATTATTATTATTCAGAAGATTAACACTATTCATACGGAACAAGCCCACAGGGACCATTGACTTGAAATTCAAGTTCCAAAGAATATTATTGTGTTCCTTAGGAAGAAGTAAGAAGAGGTACAGGGAAACACAGAAAGAAGGGATCCCACTTATTAAAAAAAATAAATTAATAAATACCGTCAGCCTCTCCCTCTCTCTCTCTCTCTCTCCCTTCCTCCCTCCCTCTCTGTGTCTGTCTGTCCGTCACTCTCTCTCTCTCTCTCACGCAGCTAAATATCTACAGATGACACGAGCACGGCGTAAACACGAGTATATGCCAGCCGTTTCCCCGAGATATTCCCTTCCCTCTGTCGAATCCCCTTGGGGAAAGACGTCTGAGAGAGCCAAAAAGCAGAAATAATAGTGTCTCCCCAACAAACCGGGAAGGGAAATGCGATAAATTCGTATAAAAATGCCATTGCAGTTTTCCCACGAGAAAAACATGTTCATCTCTCCCATTTTAATTTTCAAATTTGGAGAAAAGAGAAGCGAGTCACCGCAAAAATAAAAAATATATATATTCTAGCCACAAAACCAATATCCATTTATTAAAGAATGAGAGAAACAGATTGAAGCCTTTTTCCTGATAATAATCCGCTGGGCTTTGAATATCCAATATCAGTCCTTTTATTACCTACTTCTTTTTCTGGCGACATCCATATCGCATAGAGAGAGAGAGAGAGAGAGAGAGAGAGAGAGAGAGAGAGAGAGAGAGAGAGAGAGAGAGAGAGAGAGAGATGCAAAAGGAGATAAAAAAATGTATATTTAAGTATATGTATAATTATATATGTATATATATATATATATGTGTGTTTATGATAATATATATATATATATATATATATATATATATATATATATATATATATATATATATATATATATATATATATATATATATATATATATATATATATATATATATATATATATATATATATATATATATATATATATATATATATATATATATATATATATAATATATATACCTATGCACGTATATATTCATGAATGAAATGGCTTATGACTGTACATAAAATATACTGGCACATACATACACATTTCAAAAGCAATTCATTACTGGTTCGCACAGGGAATTTTCATCACACAGCAGACTTGGCAATAAATATTACAGCTTTGTCCTTTGCATTCAGCTGCAGTAGGAGAAAAGATATTTACAAGATGGGAGAGGGGAGGGGTATATTCAACATTATTATTATTTTTATTATTATTGGATAATCCCAGCGCTAATGAAAGTATTACTCACTCGGTCATATCTACTGGAATAGTTTCCGTGGTAATAAAAGTGTTTTGTGTTCGATCAAACGAGTAATTTTAGATATTTTTCTTCAACGTAAACCTTCATGGCTGGTGAGAGACATAACACGTATGAGAGAGAGAGAGAGAGAGAGAGAGAGAGAGAGAGAGAGAGAGAGAGAGAGAGAGAGAGGTTGGAAGTTAATGCTGATGAAAGTTGATGGAGAGAGAGAGAGAGAGAGAGAGAGAGAGAGAGAGAGAGAGAGAGAGAGAGAGAGAGAGAGACAGACGGGATATAAAACTAAACCTATCTAAGGACAATAATAAAAACTCGACCCTCCCTCACTCCCTCTGCCAAGCCAAGGTACTGACGAATAAAAGCCCGAGAGAAAATGCAATAAAAGCGCCGTAATAAAAGCACTTGAAGAGGCGCAATTCCCTCTCATGTTGATATTGGACTTCGTCCAGGTTCTCTTATTTCCTTGAGCGTCATTAGACTCCTCAAATAGGTAGGTAGGATGGGGTAGGTAGAGGTTTGTATACAGGTTCTCCCTTCCTGATCCAATCCCCTTCTCTCTCAAGCTGTTCCTTCGACGCTCATTTGTTTCTCGGATGCCCTCTATGATATTGGATCCTCCTCCGTGTATAAACGGTATGGAAAGGCTCTTCTAGCTCTCCGAACTCGCCACCCGTTGCCCCGGTTACGGTTATTGTATTTTTAAGAGTTTTAAATTAAAAAAAAAAAAGAAGTACTTTGGTTCTCTCTCTCACTTCCCTCGTCCGAAAGAATATCAGATCCCATTCCGAAATGGCCCGTATAGGGTCATTTGTTTCCCCCAGCGGATCCCACTTTATAGCTCCGAGTCCCACCGGTTTGTTCCGTTTATTGTTATTCGTTGTCCCTTTTGCCTTATCCTCCTAAATCAGGGGGCTGTACGGACGTGTACTGAAGACTGAATCAGCTCCATTCTAAACATACCAAAGGTTCGTACGCTTACCATTCCCCGGCCCTTTTTACACCTGTTCGCCCCCAACAGGTGCTGACACATCACCCTCGGTATTGTTGTAGTGACGTCACGAGGTACTGTGTGGTCATTCCCTCCTACTGCGATTGTGAGGTTCTTTTAAAAGGCCTCTCAGGTCTGGGGTTGAAGATGCTGAGGTTTCTAATGAACTCCTTTACTCCTGTTCAACATCAGTCCAAATAAATTGTTTTCAATGAATACGTTAAGAGATTTACATGTTTCAATTTCAAATCACATTAGTTTTGAAGAAGTTCTCTGCGAAAAATAAATAAAAGCACCAAGGATACTAAAACGCATTTACACTTGTGTGTGTATATATGTGATTGTGTGTTTGTGTGTGTATATATTATATATATAATACATACATATACATATATATAGAGAGAGATATATTTATATATATTATATGTATATACTTATATATATAATCAACCATACAATTTGTCCTCTTTGCGGGAATGCCTCAAGGTGTTAACTTTGTTATCCTTGTAGTTCTCAGCATCCCGCTTGCAACCTACCTCAGTTGATTAACTGCCAGGCACTTAATTAACTACTCAGTCGACAAGACAATTTATGTGTCTAAGAGGTTTTCTCCATTCCAGAATCGACCTTGGAACTAAATAATACCGTCTATTGGAAAATTATGAAGTTGGGAATGAGAAAAGAATGTGCACTTTGTTTTGGTGATACCTTAACTCCTCCCTAAACAATTAGCTTCATTTTTAAAAATCCAGAACCATCCATTAACGAAAGTAGGAAGGACGTAGGGGGTTTTTATATATAAAAGCTGCGAGGGTTCTGATCGGTCCTGGGGTGCTCTCCATAAGCAGCTGGAATTCAGTCTGCCATTGTTATTCAAAGATAGTCCCAAACACTCGAATGGCATTAAGAACGTGCGTCGTGGATTGGCTTGCAGACTAGACCTCGGAATTCCTTGCCAGTCTTGTGCTGCTTCCTCATAAAGAATGAGTCTGGAGACTTACATGGTATCTCGAATGCTATAGGTGATCTGCATGGCTTCCCGAAACAAATGATTATACTTTGATCATACTTTAAAATTGTTTCTCAAGGACTGGGAAGAGACTTAGAGACTTAAACAAACTTTAAATAACTTTTAATACTCAGCTCTACTCCAGAGTTGTGTCTTTATCTTGGTTCTTGGGGTGACTTTTAGCCACATCCTTCAGTTGTTAGTTGGTCAATTTTGAACGAGGCCATAACGTAATCAACCTCCCGCCAACCCACCGTCAACACTTTATCTATAAAAGAGGTCTGTTCAATATACCTCAATTATTAAAAATATAATCATAGTAGCTTGAGTCTTTAAATGGGGGAAACAAATCAGCAGTTACTTAACTGTAAAAATATATTTAATAATAAAACTTATTCAGATTGAGCTTCATTTTTTCAATATATTTTTAGTTTCATAACGGTGGATTTGTTTCTCGGCTTGTCATTTCCTCTATATACCATCCATCTGCTTCATCCATTCAGGAGGATTAATTGCAGATGGTTGCTCCTGTGATCAGGGGACTCTTTTAAGTCTGTGACTATTGTTATTTGCTTTTCTTTTGATCCCGAAGTTCTTCGCCAAGAGTTATTTAGTGTATTCTGACTAGGCTATCTCATAGCAAGGCCAAGAGCAAGAGAAGGTCTGCTCACTTCCCCCCAAATCCCCAATGTAGGCGGAGCTTTGTCTACCTCCTTACTGCGTCAGCAGGTGAATTGCCGTAATGAGCAGGTACCTCTAAGATACGTCATCGCCTACGTAGTTAGCCCCCGTAGGAGGTGACACCACCCAATTAGGCAGACCTTGTCTCTCTTGGCCTTATCTCAAAGTCCCTTCATATTCTAGCGAACAGTTAATAATGCTTTGTCAAAGAGCTGAGAATACCATTTCGAGAAAAGGCAATACCGCTGATACTTAATATTTAAATCAAAATTTGTTGAAATGCAATAAAATCGATGTTAGAAAATACAGATGGCTGGAACAAAGATATAGAATGTTCGGAGAATTCGAAAACTCAAAAGGCATTATGGTAATTGCAATTACATGCATATCTCCTAAAATAGATATATATATCCTCTTAGTGTTTACATTTAATCGTTCGCTAAGTTTTATTTTTAATTTTTCTAAGAGCCTGAGATTCTAGGATATACAGCTATGTATACCTTCTACGATAACATTCCCCAACATTCCCCCCTCCCCTTCTCTCTCTCTCTCTCTCTCTCTCTCTCTCTCTCTCTCTCTCTCTCTCTCTCTCTCTCTCTCCCTTACCCATTAGACAAACATATGTGCCATCCCTCATTCTTCAACAGCATTCTTTACGGCACGGCATTGGTTGTTCTATTCATGAAGACAACATCACGCGCATATTTTTGAATAAGGAAGAAAGGAGAACTCTGAAAATCAGCTTTGCTGGGTGATTATAGCCAAATATAGAAGCCCGGGAGCCCGGCGGCACTTCGGATATAATCTGATCAGGCCGCGGCGTTCATACAAGGCGAGTTTGCTGTAATTAGTGTCCACTTCATTGCATATTACTCTATTGAATCTTGAAGAGCTACTTCTGTCCTCCACCTAGTACATAGTAGTTTGTACCATGGATAAACGTATGAATATATGCACACATACATACATACACACACATATATATATACACATATACATATATATATATATATATATATATATATATATATATATATATATATATATATATATATATATATATATATATATATATATATACTGTAATACATTACATATATACATACATACATATACTTATATATAAACATATATGTATATATATATGTGTATGCATATATATTAATATATAAATAGATATTCATTTATATATATATATATATATATATATATATATATATATATGAATATACACTTGCTTATATACATGTATATATACACACGTGTATACTGATATATACACAGTGCGTATGAATTCAGCAACTCTATAATTCACCCACGCACATGAAGCCAACTTATATAAATAAAAAAAGGAATTGTTATTCACAAGTCACCTCAGTGCACCAGCACTCACAGGTGCGTAGCGCCGGCGAGAAACTTTGATCCTTGGAGTGTCCACACGATGGGATTGAAAGGTTCCATCTCACCTTGATATATCTATCGCTACATTTTACAACTCCGTTGTTTTCATTGCTAATATCCAGAATAAATGATTTTCACAACTGCAACTACTATTAAACTACTATGACACGCTACAGATTCATATTGCTAGTACCCAGAATTAATGTATTTTACAACAACAGCTACTATTAAACTACTATGACTCTCAACAGATTCATATTGCCAACATCCAGAATGAATGTTTTTTTACAATCACAACTACTATTAAACTACTATGACTCGCAACAGATTCATATTGCTAGTATCCAGAATTAATGTATTTTACAACTAAAACTACTATTAAACTACTATGGCTCGCAACAGATTCATATTGCTAGTATCCAGAATTAATGTATTTTACAACTAAAACTACTATTAAACTACTATGGCTCGCAACAGATTCATATTGCTAGTATCCAGAATTAATGTATTTTACAACTAAAACTACTATTAAACTACTTTGACTCGCAACAGTTTCATAATGCCAACATCCAAAATGAATGTTTTTTACAACCACAACTGCTATTAAACTACTATGACACGCTAGAGATTCATATTGCTAGTATCCAGAATTAATGTATTTTACAACAACAACTACTGTTAAACTACTATGACACGTTAGAGATTCATACTGCTAGTACCCAGAATTAATGTATTTTACAACTACAACTACTATTAAACTAATATTACTCGCAACAGATTCATATTGCCAACATCCAGAATGAACGTTTTTTACAACCACAGCTACTATTAAACTACGATGAGTCACAACAGGTTCGTATTGCTAGCATCCAGAATGAATGTTTTTTTTACAACTACCACTACTATTAAACTACTATGATTTACTACAGGTTCTTTTACAACTACAACCACTATTAAACTACTATGACTCAACAGATTCATATTGCTAGTATCCAAAATGAACGTTTTTTTACAACTACAACTACTATTAAGCTTTGTACTATCACTCTCTTCAGATTAACAGGCCCTAAGTATCACTAAAGCCTCCCTTTAACTCGATTGCCATCCAGCAGAGAGAGCTCTGTTCTTTTTAGAATTCCTTCCGTCACAGAAGGAGCTTAGCATTGAATGAACAACACCTACATTCACTTACGTGGAAAGCCCAAAGGCAGACCGAACTGCACTCGAGAGTAACATATATTGCATATATTCATATCATGCGCTGCAATCCATATTCCGAGCGTGGCAGCCGCATAGCCGCTCCGCCGAGCGTATGCAGGCGCGCACTTCTCTGCTTCGGCCATTTTTTATCCCGTGCAGAAACCGATTCGTGTTCGCCATTTTAAACTATGTCTTAGAGTACTTCTGAGTCTTCGGTATGGGCATTGCTATGAACAAATTACAGTAGCAACAATGACAACAACAACTTAAGCAGCAGCAACAACAACAACTTTTAATGTTTATAGCAATAATGGTAACGGGATTTTAGCAATGGCCATCTCGTGAACGAGAAATTACACTACAGTAAGAACCCTGACATCAGGATATTAATTCAACTCCTTAACAACCGACTCATTCTCAATATACTGTAAGGACATGACTGATAAACTATGGAAAAAATCGTAAGGAATAAACAACATAAAAACGAATTTCATCAGGTATGTATGTATGTATATATATATATATATATATATATATATATATATATATATATATATATATATATATATATATATATATATATATATATATATATATATATATATATATTATTAATCTCTCATCACTTTTTACTAGGTACGTATGTACGTACTGTAATTGCAATAACCATAATGCCCTCTTGACTTCTCGAATTCTTCGAACATTTTATATCCTAACACCAAGAAGACGATCATGTTACACTGTACCTTTATTCTCAACATCTGTTTTTGCCACACCGAAAAGAAATTAAAATCACAATTACCATTTCACAAACGAAAATTAAATCAATTTCGAGGGATGATGAATATTAAGACAGCAAAAGACTGACGATCAATCTAGTCGGTGCGAGGAAGGATGACCACCAATACCTTTCGCATTCCAATGGCATATATGCTCCTACAACCATTTCTGGAACCTGTGAGCGACCTTGATGTCTGGCGGGAACAAAGCAATAGAGATTTGCTCGTACTGATTAAAGTGTTCAGCGGAATCTCAATAACGATAAGATTTCAATACATGGATTGATAAAAGGAACACCGCTTCGTCAAAAAAGATATAGCAGTAATGATGATTATCACCTGACAAAGACTAAGGACGGTGTCCACAGGCTTAATATCAGAAAAGCGATCTCAAATTTATTGGCCAATTCATGAACTGATAACCTACACATTCTTCTGAATTACGAATGTTCTATTTGTCTTTCAACTATTTTACATAACCTGTTTATTTTCACATACATTTCCTTCAACCAGCTTCCTTTTCCTTCTTTCATCAACTAGCAGGTAAAATACTTTGCAAATTTTTTCTTTTGTGTGTGTGTTACGTTTTCCCTTCATGATTCTACGAGTGGCGTATGTAGAATGCGAAAGCATTTTGCTTTTCAAGTCTTTTTCTTATTCCTCCCTGCCTTGAAATTAATATAATTTATCTAAGGAGTATTTAAAGTCCTCATATCAACATCTTTTTAAAACAGCCTTAATCTTTATTTACAGGGATTTACTTGGGTCAGTGCTGCTTTTATGCGGTTGTGATTTTATCGCAAAAGTTTAAGCTGTCATATGAATATAAATATGAATCCAGACACGTTTGAGGGGGCACAGGTCTGCTCCTCATGAAAAAATCAAAATATGGAAGCACAGCATAATCAATCGTATGAATATCAATATGAATCCAGACACGTCTGAAGGGGCACAGGTCTGTTCCTCATAAAAAAATCAAAATGTGGTACCACGGCAAAATTGAATAAAATAACATTTATCACATCTCATGCATCGAAGCAATAAATTTTTAAATACAGGTGATTTTCTCCAAAGCATTTGGCTTCCATCCCAACGGCGAATATTAAAGGAGATTTTGATTCAGCAGCAAGCAGTTACATTGCATGCACTCTCATTTAACATGGCCGGTTGGCAAGCAAACCACTCTCTCTCTCTCTCTCTCTCTCTCTCTCTCTCTCTCTCTCTCTAAAGGTGTAACAACGTCATCTGATAAGCGGATGCACGGATTGACATAAATGAATGCATGATTGGGAATATTTTTTAGGGAATATTTTCAAGTAACATGAAGTTCGTTTCAAGCATTAGAGTACAATAAAGAGCATCTATTATTTTAGGAGGCGAATAATTAATTAACACTTTAACACAAAACTGGAGGTGATGATGATAAAGAATAATTCCTATTACAATAAATCCCCTGAAAAAAAAAAAGACGTACTGGCCATTTGGAGCAAACACATAAAAGACCCCCCGGAAATACCTATACATGATTTTCTCTACTGTCGTTTAATAACAACACAAAATAATTGTTGCTGGTCTTTGCTAAACCTCTCACTTCCTTGTCCCATTACTAATTATTTTACTCCCTCTTCCTCCCTCGAAAGTTCAAGCGAAGATGCAATGCATTACTACACTAAAACAATTCACCTTTGTATCATACTAATTTATCTAGATTTTTATCTTTTTATTGTTTAATTCATTGAGTTATCTTTTTTTCTGATAACTGATCTCTTCTTTCTGTGCTTCGTATTATCTTTATGTAACTTCTTTCAAAGGGACACAACATTCTTTGGAAGCTGGAATTTCAAGCCAACGGCCACTGTAGGTTTGTTCCATATGAATAAGGGTTTATCTTATGAATAATAATAATAATAATAATAATAATAATAATAATAATAATAATAATAATAATAATAATAATAATAATAATACCTTACTATAATTACATTTACAAATACTCTTCATAAATTCCTTCTATTTCTTTCTCTAGCAAGGGCAGTTTCCAACCACTTTCTTCTTGTAGCGAGAAACAAAAAAAAGTAAAACGCCGCCAGAGAACTGGAGATGCTCTTGCGGGAGACAGCATCCTTGACGATCGTGAATGCACGGCTGGAGAGGCTTTGCACAAAAAGGCTTTGCACAGGAGAGGCTTTGCACAAAAAGGCTTTGCACAGGAGAGGCTTTGCACAAAAAGAGGTTTTGCACAAATAGGATCTGCACAAAATAGGCTTTGCACAAAAAGGCTTTGCACAAAAGAGGCTTTGCACAAATAGGATCTGCACAAAATAGGCTTTGCACAAAAAAGGCTTTGCACAAAAAGGCTTTGCACAAAAAGGCTTTGCACAAAAAGGCTTTGCACAACAAAACTTAGCAGAAAGGAATCGCACAAAAAGGCTTTGCACAAGAGGCTTTGCACAAGACTGCACAAAAAAAGGCTTTAACCAAAAAGACTTTGCACAAAAAGGCTTTGCACTGAGAGGCTTTGAACAAAAAGCCTTTAAACAATAACGCTTTGCACAAAAAGCCTTTGCAGAAAAAAAGTTTCCACAAAAGACTTTGCAGAAACAGACTGCATATGCTTTGCACAAGAAGGCTTTGAACAAGAAGGCTTTGAACAAAAAGGCTTTGCACAAAAAACACCTCGTACAAAAATCGCTTTGCATAAAAACGCTTTGCACAAAAAAAGACTTTAAACAAAAAGGCTTTGCACAAAAAGGCCTCTTACATAAAGGCTTTGCACAAAAAGACTAAAAATAAAAAAGGCTATGAACAAAAAGAATTTCTAAAAATAAAGACTGACAAAAAAGCTTTTCAAAAAAGAGACTGCATAAAAAGGCTTTGCAAGAAAAAGCTTTTCACAAAAGGCTTTTCACAAAAAAGCTTCGCCTGAGAAGAAGTTACACAAAAAGACTGTTAAAAAAAAGACTATATATAAAGGCTTTGCACAAAAAGACTTTTCACAAAAACCCTATCAACAAAAAAAATGCTTTTCACAAAAAAGCTTCGCCCGAGGAGACTTTACACAAAAAGGCTGTTAGAAAAAGAACTATATAAAAAGGCTTTGCACAAAAAGGCTTTTCACGAAAACCCTTTCAACAAAAAAAAAAAAATGCTTTGCACAAAAATCCGAGGAACAGAGTTCGAGACGATGCAAAAGTAACTTTGGGGAGCAGCCCCGCAATCGGCAATGGAAAGGTTTTGGCGACCTGCCATCCGACCAAAATGCTGTTACCGAGGTGTGAAGGGAAAAATAGGACGGATAGTCACACGGAATTGGCGAAATATGCAAGGATGCCTCCGCCAACAATTTGGGACGCGGTCTCCTGCGATCTGATTCAGATCAAATGCGAAATGAAAACGGTCTCTCGAAATAAATCGGGAGGGAAAAGCATGAACGCACCACATTTCATTTTCAATTCATTTTTGACAAATTAAAAGGATTCGTGGCCCAAATGTATTTGGCCAGATTTACCGAAATTCTAGTTAATTATGCTTCACTTTTGACAAATGAAAATTATTAGTGGCCTAAATGAGTATTTGCCCAGATTAACTAGTTCCTCGTTGGGAGAGTGGGTTCCGTTCTCAGCTAACACTCTGCTGGCCGCGAGTTCGAATCTCCGACCGGCCAATGAAGAATAAAAGATATTTATTTCTGGTGATAGAAATTTACTTCTCGCTATAATGTGGTTCGGATTCCACAATAAGCTGTAGGTCTCGTTGCTAGGTAACCAATTGGTTCTTAGCCACGTAAAATAGAGAGCTGTTAATCAGCTCAGTGGTCTGGTTAACTAAGGTATACTTAACTTTTTTTTGGCCCAGATTTACCGAAATTCTAGTTAATTATGCTTCACTTTTGACAAATGAAAATTATTAGTGGGCTAAATGAGTATTTGCCCAGATTTACCGAAATTCTAATTTATTATGCTACATTATGAAAGCAAGAGCGTTCACCTAATCATTATCATTCTACAACTAGTTGGAGAGAAATATTAACTGAGCTGCAGCTGACTTAGAATGCGGTACTGTTAAATACCGTTTCAGTCTATAAATCCTTAGGTAAATCAAAAGCATCGTTTAACAGCAGATTTATAAACGCTTTAAAAAAAAGTGAATTTTTGCATAGGCAAAAATAATAATCCGGATGCAGTTAAGCTAAGAAGGTGGTAATGCAAAACAGAATGACAAATTTCCCTAAAAAAAAAAAACGCAAATTACGTCGAAATTGTTAACAAGAATACTTTCAAGATTAATTATGATCAATGACTCCTTTGCAAAACCAGATTGGTCTCGGAATTCTAACTAAATAAAGAAACGAATAAATAAGAAATAAAAGAAACGAATGAATATAAAAAAAACCAACGAAAGGAAATTATTTCGGTTTTCCCTGACAAAATCCACGAGAAGCAGAGAAACAAAGAAACAAGCAAACATGACTAAAAACAAGTAGGCAGAAAATACTGAAATACCAGAGCACCCCTACAATACACGTAAGGGACTCGCGTCTTCCACTCCATAAAGCGGACAGGGCAACTAGTAAACAAGATAACTCCGCCATCACTGATAATTTCCGACCACAATTGGAGAGGCCAAGTAAAGAGGCTAACTAGAAAGGCCAGATTCATTCGGGGGTGCCGAAGGTAAATAGGTTAACCCTTCTGCTGACTTCCGTTGCACTACTAGTAGACTACTTGTTAGTTGAGACAATGAAACAAGATGAGAGGAAATTCGTTGAAAATACACAGACGCCTTCAGCTCTTATGTATTTTATTGCAGTAGAGTGATATTTGTATCAACAATGCACATACATTAAACACATCTGTACATGCATCAAATATATATATATATATATATATATATATATATATATATATATATATATATATATATATATATATATATATATATATATATATACATATATATATATATAATATATATAGTACATAATTATATATAGATGTATATATATAATGAAAGCTTATGTGACATTTTTACTAACTTAACTTACATAGAGAGAGAGAGAGAGAGAGAGAGAGAGAGAGAGAGAGAGAGAGAGAGAGAGAGAGAGAGAGAGAGAGAGAATCTAGTGGTCACATTCATCACAAAATGTTAGTGTCCAAAGACTGTGAAGAAATGGATGAATTAAAAGATTAATGTGTTAATTAAAAATAAACACATACATATCTACCCATACTGACCTTGTCATTTTACGCATGAATACCCTTATAAATAAGTACGTCCGTAGAGAAATAACTAGGTGTGGATTATGGGTAAAAATTACAAAAACAAAGCACTCACAGAACTGTGGATCACAATAAAGCAAGACATACCCTGCACATGTAAAAATTTAACGTATAAATTAAATATGGAAGGAAATGCATTCCAACACACACACACACACACACACACTCACACCCACACGTGCCGATAAAGATGAACGCTCAAAGAACGGATCAAATTACTTTATTGGCCCGGTTTCTGGGGCATTCTGGAGGAGAAGGGACGAGCTGTGAACACTCTTCACTGGACTAACCTGATGCGTTTGTTTCTAGTTTGTGTATTTGACCTGATTTTTCCTTTTTAGGTCAGGATATCACTGGATGCGTAGGTTATGAAAGCAGGAGGTCAGAAATGTGGTAAAGAAATAATATATATTGTCAAGTGCCAGCTTTCCTCCTTCATAAACGGATCCTGTACTTAATGTAAATAAATTGTCTAAATATAAAGAGTTGACCTTATTCCGTAACAAGTACGAAAATGCTAAAATTTGTTACCTTGCAGTACTCCAGTATCCTTGTAATACCCACTTTCGGATTCCTCCTACTATCCCCCTTCGCCTTAATCCCCCGACCCCCAACGTTTTCCTTTGTTCTGGGTTCTCGCTAAACTAAGTATATCTAAGTTTAACCAGACCACTGAGCTGATTAACAGCTCTCCTAGGGCTGGCCCGAAGGATTAGACTTATTTTACGTGGCTAAGAACCAATTGGTTACTTAGCAACGGGACCTACAGCTTATTGTGGAATCCGAACCACATTATAGCGAGAAATGAATTTCTATCACCATATATAAATTCCTCTAACACTTCACCAGCCGGTCGGAGACTCGAACTCGGGCCTAGCGAGTGCTAGTCCACAGCTCTACCGACTCTCCCAATAGTGCAGCAGATTGCTGTAAAAATCGTTCAGATAGTGAAACAAGCATGAAATTTGGCACAAACATTCCTAAGACTACGCTCTCTTAGAAAAGGGCGCTGGCCACCTGAAAATCCAAGATGGCGGCTATTTTTCAAAATGGCCGTCATCTATGTTGAGATTCACTGGTTTGGGAGCATCTATTGGATGGAATATGCCAGTTTTTTTTTTTTTAAACCTCGACTTTTAGGTTATAAAAATGTTCCATACCACACATTTTACTAAATGAATTGTAACCAAGATGGCGTACAAAATGGTTGCCATAAAAGTTTTTTTTTCTATCCACAGCGCTAGCAGACATAGAGACCAACTGTTTTTATTTAATGGTATATTCATGTGATCAGACAGTTTAACTAATATGCTATTTTCAACTGAAATAGTAATGGTATGGTCACATACAACATTGCGTCTAAGACTGTAACCATAAAAAGAAAAGAAGAGAAATACGGACTAAACGCAACCAATCTATGTATAGGTCTCTCAACCTACACCTTTGAAAAATTCGAGGATAAGAAGGTAGGCATAGCATGACACGTTGGATGCTCAAGCTAGATTATCTACTGAAGAGAGGGCAATATTTATCTAGACTTCACATTTGCAAGTGCACAGAGCTGTGCAGGGAAGACCCAGCTTGTAGCACTTGCACCTTTCCCGACAGCCTGCTTTGCATCCACATTTGGTAAGCTGTTGGCAACTCTTGGCTAGCCACTGATACTCCAGTGCAAGCTGTGGCCCCAAGATATCTGTGGGTGGCTTTGGTATTGCAGTGTTTGGTGGCACAGGGTTCTTTGTTTGAAAGGAAGCTGGTGAGATGTTTGTGAATGTGTCCGGCAATTCAGGCACCGACCTCACTTTCTCAGGTGCAAACTTTAGTTGCTGTCTTTCCTGTCCAGTGTTCTCCTTGGTGGGGTGCTGAAATATGGAGATGCTAGTTCCATGGAAGGAGGTAGTGGCAGTAGTTGCAGATGGGTTGTGGTCGATGTTGTCCATCACTGCAGTGGTGAACAACCCTTTTCGCAGTACTGGGGACAGACCACACCCTCCTCCACATATTTGCTAACTGTGGCATCTCCTAACTGTGCAGAGACCTCCAGTACTCTGTCATAAGAGATACTGAGGCCATACTGATGTAGCATTTCAACCAGGTTTCTCTTCCTGGTTTTGGCATAGACTGAGAGTCCCATGTAGACTGGGAATGGTGTTTCTCTGTCTTTGGAGTGTCTATGAGTTGTTGCTCCCTCTTTGTATCGGGGAGTAGCAGTTGAACTGCATGAGCTGTGCAATGGCCTGGTCTGACTTTGATGCTCCAAATCGTAACTGTGACTTGATGTCAGCCCCATGCTCAACCATCCCTACAAACTGGAGCAGGAGAGGAGGCACAGAATTTCGTACACAAGCCTCAGAAAATGTGCCATCAAACTGTGACTGATGATCAAGTATAGACTTTCTGAGAATATTTGCTGCTTTAGCAATGATAACTGCCTCTGAAAGATCAGATGATTGAGCAAGTGCTTTTCCCACATCCTTTTGAAATGCAAGTAATACATCTCTGCCAGATTTATGAGCCTCAAGTTCTGGAATTTCTGCCAGAAGTTTGTCTTTGAGTCTCGTGGAATTTACACTTGGTGACTCTACACCTAATTGTTCCAGACGTTGTTGGTAGAGGTGGCAAATATCTGCCAGCCGAAATGTGACTGGATCATCTGAACAAAGGTTGTTTTCAACAATGTATGTCATCAGTTCTGACAGAACTAGTGGATACACATCTGATTCTGACTCAGTGCTACCTTGGTCTTTCTCAAGGCTCCTCAGGTAGGACCTTTTTCTGTTGCAGAGGGCACAAAGACAGGCATGGTGATACTTAAACTCCTGTGCAATGACATCCCCACCAGTCAACTTAGCAAGGAGCTTGCCATCACTAAGTATCTCTGCACATTCACGCAATTTCAAGTCAAGGCCCTTAGTACTAGCCTGTCTGAGATCAGATGCAGGTGCCACTTTCTCACAGAAAATGCAAACTTCATTGTCATGACTGGTTCGGCGCAGTTTTGCACGACTAGTCTCAGTGTTGCTGGTCTGGTCATTGGATTGTCGCTTTCTTGCACGGTCCAGTTTAGTGTTGTTAAACAACAAGCGACAGTTCACATGGTATTTTGCTGCATTTTTCCTGAGAGTGGCCTCTATGCCATCACCTTCATCCAGCCTTGCTGGATCCATTATCAGTGGCATTTCATTAATTTCACTGAACATGGGAATGTTCCTTGCCAGCATTGTGTACCCATCATGGTCTAGGACATGATGACTTGGAGGTGATGTCAAGTGCTCACCTCTTTTGTCCTTCTGACAAAGACAACACAAACTCCAGTTTGTTTTTCTACTGCTCAATATTGGATTGGCATCACATTCTGCCATGATTTCACTTTTGATTAAGGCCGGGGTTATCCTTTTACCACCTTAAACAAAGCACACATTCCTGTATGGGATTCAACTAGGTTCGGTCTCCCTACACCTAGCCCGATCATTCATCCAGTGCCATTTAAGTCCCGTGTGATCTGTACACCATCCGGGTAAGTACATGAACCATCATGTACAGCCCCCATACCCTTGGCTCGGCTCTCCCGCGCTGGCACATCCTGTCTATTCAGGTGCGGCTATCTAACTATAGCTGGTCTGGGGCTGTTAGAAAGCATTTGGGACACTAAACTAAACTATACTACAACTACTAGTCTAAGACTACAGGATTAGTAAAGCTGGATTAGCTGGCACTGAACCCCATGCTGAGTTACACAGCAGCGATGTCACCAGTGTGCCCCGGTTGTGTGCAGACATACACTCTTTTACATTTATTAATTTTCCTTCAAAATTGATGAGTTATTCGAAAGAGATGGCCTCATTAGGATCTAAAACCACAGAAACCAAGATCCATGCTTAAAACGATAATTGTTGAACGGGCATTATTTCTCATTATAATTATTGTTTCTACCTTTTCTTGGCAGCCATATAGCCCCCATATTTAAAGGTAAACTGTACTGGGAAGCTACAGAAACATAATATTCACAAGAAATAGTATGGAAGAGCTTTACCATATTGCTAGAAGCAAATACATGCCATTCTAGTGAAAAATTAGCCAAAATCTGTCGATACTGGCCGCCATCTTGGAATTTGGCCGCCATATTAAATTTTTTGCGTGGCCAGCGCCCTTTTCTGATAGAGGGAACTTTAAAGAGCACTTGTGCAAAATTTCATGCTTGTTTCACTATCTGAACGATTCTTATGAAATATGCAATTATCTGCTGCACTACAACGAAGAGCTTAGCTGTGTGTCTCGTCCCACCTCCTGCCTCGTTAGCGCTTATGGAGAACTTCTCTAATCGTTGCGAGTAATAATTGGTACACCGTATGATATTTTGGATTTGGTATTGGGCACAATATTTTGATTACTTACTGTATTGGTAATGTTAATTAAGTGGTAAGATTTTGCTTTGCAAAGTTTTGTTTAATTAAATGTAAATTTTGTGGTTTTTTTCTATACAACCTCTTATTTTATTTGGGATATATGTAATAATTTTTTGGATTTAACTTGAGCCTTGACAATATCAAATCAAAATCATTTTAGCAAGTCATTATTAATTCAGTGAAACAATGAGTGACTTCCTTTCACTCCATTAAAGGAAGACAAAGTTCCAAAAGTTGTTTGTTGATCTAGAGGAAAACTTACTAACGAAAATCCACTGCAACAACAAAATCTCAGAGTTAATACAGTAAGAGTAAGCATGGGATATTCCTTGCTTCTCTACTATTAATTGGTCACAGCAATTTCGACAGTTGCAATGCCAGGTAATTTAATCTACCAATCAATCCATCAATTCCATTACAAAAGGGTACTTATCATAACGAACATTCCGCTCAGTAATTCAATTTCCTCCCAAACGCAAACTCTGGAAAATGTTCCTCGGTCAAGTAATTACGTACCTATAAATACCCTGGCCAATTACGGACAACTCAGCCGCTATTAGTATGCCATCCTCTTCAACCTATCGAGTTATATATAAGCGCCGGACGAGCAGGTTTCATTAAAAGCGAGGTTCAAAGCGGATTAGGATTAGTTAGAAGCGATTCCGACTAGATGTAAATCCAATTCAGACGCAAAATAAAGCCACGAAAACCGTTTTTATTTATTTATTTATTTATTATTTTGTGACATCAAAATCTGGATCGTAGCTGCAGCATGGTGTTCTTTCGTTAAAGGTTACAGCTTTTCGTCATTTTTTTTTTTTTTTTACATTTTAATGACTCCTCTTTTTATTCCATACGGTGGAGATTCTTGTCATGATAATCATTATTGCTAGTGGTGATCAGTAGTAGAATGCTTTTTCATTCCATAGGGAGATTCTGTTCATGAAAATTATTAGCAGTAGTAGCGATCAGTAATAGAATATATTTTATTTTTAAATCCTAAATGTTTGTATCTGTAACAGCCTATACCTTATCAGCGCAATTCGCTTAAATGAGATGTGCCCTAACCAGTAAGCTGTATTTTAAAGCGAGACTTGCAACTTACAGAATGCAAAGCCCAATGATTCTGGACGTAATGCGACCTCTGTCTATACCACGACAGCCATCAATATCAAAGACGGCTTCCCAGACATCCTTGATCTACGGTTTTCAAGTTATTTCCGACATTCCATCAAGCCCATATCTACATGCTGCTATTTCAGTATATTAATTCGGGAAGACAAACGCCTACAAGCTCAGTTTTAATTTAGGGACACTGGCTAACCCTGTGGCCTAAGGCCCACTTAATTTGGAATTCACAATTCAGTACTGTGTTTGCAAATCAAGATCCATAAACAAAAACCTTTACGATAGTGATTCGTTTTGGAAAGCGGTTGAAGAAGACAAAGGACTTATCACTAACAAAAAAAAATTACAATAGTATCAACAAATATTCATTTTTAGAAAACGGTTGAAGAAGGCAAAGGATTATCACTAACAAAAAAAATTAAAACACTGCAATAGTATCAGCTAATATTCATTTCTAGAAAACGGTTGAAGATGGAAAGGACTTATCACTAACAAAAAAAAAATAAAAACATTAAAATAGTACCAACAAATTAATTTCTAGAAAACGGTTGAAGATGGCAAAGGACTTATCACTAACAAACAAAAAAACATTAAAATAGTATCAACAAATTAATTTCTAGAAAACGGCTGAAGGCAAAAAAATTATCACTAAGGAACGTGCAATAATCGGAAACAAAATGCACCTTTGATAATTGCCCTAGTACTACGATAATCTTGCAGAAGATACATGTAATAAAAAAGGGCTTTAGTGACTATAAAACCCGGTTTCTCTCTCTCTCTCTCTCTCTCTCTCTCTCTCTCTCTCTCTCTCTCTCTCTCTCTCCAGGTTACGGAGACTTGACCAAGCAAGGTTACGAAGTGCAAATTCTGACTTGATCCGCCAACACGACCAGAATGTAAGGTCGCAAAGATATCGTTAACAGTTTTGTGGGTTATAAAGGAAAATATAAATTAAAGTACATGTTTTCATTAAAAGTCTGCTATCCTGATCATGTTTAAGGTTAAAGTTCTCAGATCTTTTACTCGTACGATAACAGCACCATGTCATGTTGATCTGAATCAGATTTCGAATGAAGAATCTCTCTCATTTTATTTTTGTTTAGAGATGTTTTGAAATAGCAAACAGATTTTGAAGCGAAATACAAGCGTATAAAGAATGTATAATTAAAATTGTCAGTTAAAACAAAACAATGAATTGTCTTATAAAGATGTCATATATTCATCATTCCAAATACGTAAGCGAGAAAGGATTAGTAGCATTTGTCGAAGGAAAAAGTGAAACCTTCTGAGATCCCATTACCAATGGAGGGCAATAATGGAGTAAATTAAGTATGATAATGATTAGTTCCCTAGCGAAAAATATTGTCTAGTCCAACTTTATTATATAAACAACACCCAGTCTTTTTTTATTTCCTGCAAGATATCAACAACAGTTGCAGAGTCCTCTGACTTAAATGAAAATCTATATACATGCTCCGTGTGTATGTGTGTGTGTGTATATACAATATAATATATAATATATATATATATATATATATATATATATATATATATATATATATATATATATATATATATATATTCTAAAACCTTTTAATGCTATGGAAATATATATTTCGCAATACAGTCGATTACTAAATGAGATACTTCAATACAATCAGGACGTAGGAAAATAAATTATGTATGCTGCTGATGTGACTGGTTGTCGATTAACTTGATATTTAATCAGATTCTAACAAATAATAACTGTTCAACCGTGGAAAACGTAATGAAAAGTTTAATTAAATCATCAGAAAAAAAGTGTGGAGATTTAAACAAATCATCAGCAGATACTCTCTATAGGTTTAATTAAACTGCAGGATTAAAATCATACGTTCTTCGGTATTTTTTCTCCTTCGTAATATCTTATAACTTCGACATAATGTATTTACCGATTTAGTATTGAAATGAATTGAATATAGAATTACTGAATTGAATGCAGAATTTCGGCCAAAGGCCAAAGCACTGGGATCTATGAGGTCATTCAGCGCTGAAACGGAAATTGACAGTAAAAAGGTTTGAAAGGTGTAACAGGAGGAAAACCTCGCAGCTGCACTATGAATCAACTGTTAGGAGAGGGTGGAAAGGAAGATGGAAGAAAGAGAATACGAAAGGAGGTACAGTAAAAGGAGTGAAAGGGTTGCAGCTAGGGGTCGAAGGCACGCTGCAAAGAACCTTAAATAATGCCTACAGTGCACCGCATGAAGTGAACTGACGGAGACCAATTTAGTATTGATAGACAATATACCGAAAGACTGAAACATCCTTTCCCCCACTGTATTGCTTGTCCCTCACTCGAGGAAAATTTATGACCGTTGCTTTCAGAGGAGGAAGAAGACGCAGTCTGGAATAATTTATTGACTGGCAAAATAAAATATATTGCAGGAGAATGCGGGGTAAATCGCAAAATAAGAAGACTCCCAGCGCAATTTATTACGAATATTTACAGGAGAGGTGTCAATTCCGACTCGAAAGGGTAAGGCCATGTTTCGACTTACTCTGAACCATTCTGGTTCATTTTCAAGATGTAGTGCTCACCTCACTCTACAGATATAACCTTGATAAATTAAGCTTGCTCAGATCTCACACATCTTTAGCAAACTTCCTGATATGAAATAAACTTCACAAATTGATACGTTCGATAAATCAAGCTTATTCAGAACTCGACAACAACTTTAGCAAACTTCCTGATATGAAATAAACTTCATAAATTGATACCTTTTTTAAATTAGGCTTATCCAGAACTCACGATCAACTTGGCAAACTTTCTAACGTGCAATATGAAATAAACTTAAATTGATACCTTTGATACATTAAGCTTATTCAGAACTCACGAGCAACTTCCGCAAACTTCCATATATGCAATATGACATAAACTTCACAAATCGATACCTAAGATAAATTAAGCTTATTCAGATCTCACGAGTAACTTCGGCAAACTTCCTCATATGAAATAAATTCCATAAACTGATACTTCTGATAAATTAAGCTTGTTCAGGAGACACGTGTAACCATAATATAACTCCTCACAGGCAGTATTGGAAACGATGGCAATCACCTTTACAAAAAGAGTACTGCTCTTCACAAAACATCAATACCAAAGACTTTTCTTTTTTGCTGTTTCATTGCCCAAGTTGAGAAACAACATAGAGATCATTACTTCTAGTTGGAAATATTCTCCTTTTATTCTTCCTTTATATGAGCGAGATTTATTTTTCATAAAAGTTCAGGAAAAAAAATCTCGAAAAATCACAGAAGTTCAGATCAACTTCCCAAAGCAAAGTGACGAACATTGCTCCAACTATCCATTTCAGGGACCAAGAATCATCGTTTTTCTCAAATATCTTTCAAACTAATTATTCGATCGAAATGGTATTTTGACCCAGTGTACAAGACACCTCCCGCTAATTTTTGGTAATACAGTGCGTTGTCAAATGGTGTTAGTTACGGCGTTTACTCTTGACTTTTAAAGGCAAAGTCGCACGAGTCAGCAGGACTAATCTATGCAAACGAACGTCCGCTATCCCCCATAGATAGGAAAGGGGGGACGGAGACGGGGAGGTCAGGAAAGTGGGTTGAGGGAGGGATGAGGAGGGGAAGGGAGAGGGTGGGACGGAATGGGGATAAAGGACGTTCGAATGCATAGTTTGGCGATTCCTGGCAACACCATGTATGTCAAGAGTAAACGCCTTAAATGAAACCATTTGACAATGCACTATATTGCCAAAAATTAGCGGGACGTGTCTTGTACACTGCGTCGAAGTACCATTTCGATCAAATAACCAGTTTGAAAGATATTTGAGGAAAATGATGGCTCGCAGTCCCTGAAATGGATAGTAGTCGGGTATATCCCCGTTATTCTCACTTTATATGAAACTGCTTTACTTTTCATGAAAGTTAATGAAAAATGCTCAAATAAAACCCACGTTCAAATGAACTTCGCGAAGCAAAGAGTGACGAAACTCACTAGCGGCGTCGCAATAAATTCCTGGCGCATCTGCTTCCCCTGTTTGTTGCTTGCCTCTTTTCGATAAGCTGAGACTGACTCCGGCTCTACACAAGCACACACAAACTCTCTCAAAAGGGTAGTTTGTGGACTCTTCTCAACATGTCTGAAGTATAAAAAGATGAGCAAGACTTTACTATGTTTGTTCGTTAATGAAGTACCTCCGGCCGAACAAACAGACTTAGTTCAGGAAACCGACACCAACGCGCTTCTAGTTCCTTTTTGGGGTCTCTCTCTCTCTCTCTCTCTCTCTCCCCCTCTCTCTCTCTCTCTCTCTCTCTCTCTCTCTCTCTCTCTCTCTCGTTAACTTTTCAACCTAATTTAATGCGACTTCCTTTCCAAAGCTTACAGTTCGCTTTGAAAGTGATACGATCACAAGATTTTTTTTTAGCTGTAACTGCAGAGAGAGAGAGAGAGAGAGAGAGAGAGAGAGAGAGAGAGAGAGAGAGAGAGAGAGAGAGAGTTTTCATCAGCAGATAAATCAAGAGAGAGAGAGAGAGAGAGTTTTTAACAGCAGATAAATTGAGAGAGAGAGAGAGAGAGAGAGAGAGAGAGAGAGAGAGAGAGAGATGGACCCTCCTAAGATGACGGCATTCGTCTTTCCTTTTACTTGTGCCTTTGATGAATGAATGCAGTCTTGAATTTAGTAAAGCGAAATCCTTGTTGGCCCACGTCAAGTTACGCTCTGGGGATGGTCGTCATATGATTTTTGCTCGAAACTTTTTAAGTTTTCTCTTGCTTATTAAGTCCATCAACTTATTCAAAAATTCTTTACATTACACCTAATCTTGCAAAATAATCCACATGAATCCTTTGTACTTTTATTTCCGGCAGATTAAAATGAATTTGACCTAATAAGGGTCTAGATGACATTTTTTCTTCCACAGTTACACGCCCACAAGAAGAGATTTGATGAACACAAAGATAAAATACGGAAATTACTGCAAATTTTACTAAATGGACAGGAAAGAAACGTGGTTATTTTAATAAATATAATAAATGCAACCGGCTCCATTTCTTCGAGACATTAAGTGCCAAGCATTAATATTTCGAGGACAATAACGTCCTGAAATATAAATAACAATAAGGAACAATACGAAATACAGGAAATGTTGTCCATCAAGTTTAACCCCATCCGAGTTCATGCTACGTTAGAGCTAAGAATATTTCTAAGAAAAAACTGACAATGAAACCATAATGTTATTCCCCAATTGCCATCCCATTTTGAAGTTTTAAAGAGTCCAAGATTTCACAAACCGTTGATAAATTAAAGCACAGGAGGAGAGCAAGCCATATTGAAACTACAATGACCCTAATTCAGTTTAAAGAGGAATGCAAGAAAGAATATGAAAAGAACACTTAATTCAAAAGACATCAGAAGAATTAAGCATATGGAGTCCCAGGTATCGAATGTCGATGGCCTTTGCTGATAAACCAATCAATGTTGAGGTTGCTCGCTGCTATCAGCTGGGCCCATCGGGAGAGAAATTGGGACCCGCGTTAAGAGCACAGACGAATTAAAGAGATGAGCGGAGGAGGAGGAGGAGGAGGGAGGAGGAGGAGGAGGAGGAGGAGGAGGAGGAGGAGGAGGAGGAGAAGGAGGAGGCGTAAAAGGAGGAGGAGGAAGAGGAAGAGGAGGAGGAGGAGGAAAACTAAAAGGAGGAGGAGGAGGAGGAGGAGGAAAAGTAAAAGGAGGAGGAGGAGGAGGAGGAGCAGGAGGAGGAGGAGGAAAAGTAAAAGGAGGAGGAGGAGGAAAAGTAAGAGGAGGAGGAGGAGGAGGAGGAGGAGAAGGAGGAGGAGAAGGAGGAGGAGGAGGAGGAGGAGGAGGAGGAGGAGGAGGAGGAGGAGGAGGAGGAGGAGGAGAACGACGACGACGACGACGACGAGGGGAGGGGGAGGGGGAAGAGCAGGAGGGTGGAAGGAGAGGAGAGGGAGGAAGAGCAGGAGAGAGGATGGAGAGGGGAAAAGGAGGAGGAGGAGGAGGAGGAGGAGGAGGAGGAGGAGGAGGAGGAGGAGGAAAGGGAAAAGGAGGAGGAGAAGGAAAGGGAAAAGGAGGAAGAGGAGGACGACCTCGAGGTCACCTCCATATGATAATGAGACTTCAAAGGGCAGGCCTTATCTTACCAGACATTTCGGAGGACTCCGTGAACGGCAGTCCTTCAAGTGTCCTAGAGAAGGATCCTTCATAGGAGTCACTTAGGGATCACTGAAGTGTCTTTGATCGAGTTGGCTAAACGGGACAGAAAAAGAGCAGCCGCTCAGATAACGGGTTGGAATATTGGGCAGAAGTGAGGGGAATAAAGGACAAGAGTGAAACACATTAAAAGTACCATAAAATAAGAGTAGACTATTTTCCTTTATTTTCACCCTATTCAACGTCCTCCCTTATCTTATAAATTTTATTTTTATATATCGTGGAACGTTCCTACCCTTTAAAAATTCAAGTAACGCGACAAGGAACTCTTACGGAATGCTTCTCATTTCAGTCTTAACATCAAGTTCGACTTCAAATTGGCATAACTATAATTCAAGACACTTCAAGAAGACTCTCTAGTAACTCAGTAACTTATGTAATTCCATGGACTTCACGGTACACCAAATGATATTAACGAATGACTTTATTTCAATCTCGTGAAAAATAAGCAAAAATCTAATTATTAACGTTAGTATAATCTTAGATACTGTGCGAGGCCAGAACTCAACTAGATAAGTTAATAATCATCACTAGGGTTTAAAATGGGAGACACTGTTGATAATATATCCTCTGATAAGAAATTCCCATCGCAAAGTCTTCGGTTGAGAAAATAAAATGAAAAGAAGACAGGTAAAACATCAAGTTGTTAAGAAAAAGCCAATGTAGAAAGCCAACTTTATTTTGCTTTTTCTCAACCATTCACGACAATCAGGAAGAATTTCATTGCTGTAAAACACTATGACAAATTCAGCGCGACACTAATACTGTGTCTACATGACTGGAAAATTCTGAAAAATAAAAAACATAAAAATGGAACTAAGCGTAAAAAAAAAAACATTTGAATCCACACAGTAATCTCACATCTCCAGTCTTGTAAATGTCAGCACACGGCACAACAGCGCTTACCCACTTAATCTCGATTCTAATTTTTAACGGAAGATGAATGACAGTCGAGATGAACTTGTGTCGACAACGCGAAAGCTTTAATCTTCTTCTCTCAACCTGATGAAGGATTCTACTACTCACATATTCACCAAAAAGAAAAACTTTCATTTTTTCGTCTAAAACTACGCTCATGTAACCTGAAACTTTTTTATGGCATTTGTAAACAATCAGAGGGTCTCATGGGGAAAAAACTTTTAACAGATGCGTTCTGGCCCGGACAAACTCGATTTTAATGGATGACGAACAAACTTTGCTCGCTGATGGATGCTTACTCAGGAGACGAAGTAATATTTCGGTGCTGGAGAGAATATTAGGGAATTATGAAACGTGAAGTTTATTATTTAAGAAGTTACGAATTTCAAGTAAAAGGTTATTTGTTATCTTCTGTCTGTCCTCGATTTAATATAATTATAGATTTCGGTCACAAATTAGAGACAGAATTCTACGGTATGATCCGTCATCACACATCTATGAATGAAAAATGTTATCATAATAACTACAACACAACTAAGTTATTAAAACTATTAAAGGATCTGAAATTAAATATATTGTCTAAAAAACTTATTCTACCGTTTGCAGACCAAGCGAATGAGTCACAATCTATTAACATTGTCCATCGATTCAAGATTATTTGAAATCAATTAACAATTAATACGAAGGTTGCCAACGAACATAACGCTCCTTAAAGCAGACCAATAACAATTTTAATTTTAAATAAGTAGTTTCGTTGCCTATCTTATTCAATTCTCGGAAATAAAAAATTCTCTCAGACAAGGACAAATTACAATCATCGCATTACATAAACTCATCTCAATGATGAAAGCTAAATATTGCTTATATTTCAAATAATTTATCATAATTCCATAATTTATTTGTCACCCTTAGCCAATTTTAGAAAATAAGCAATTTCATAACATTTATTCTCTCTCAGACAAAAACAAATTACAATCATCACATTACATAAACTCCTTAATGATGAAAGCTAAATGCTGATTATTTTTCAAATAATTTATCATTATTCCACAATTAAACACAGTAACACGAAACTAAAATGCTTATTCAACTCTCATTCAACTCATTTCCCATCCCGACCTCGTCACGGACACTCAAGTGTAAAAGACCCAAATCTCTATTTCCTTCATCTTCAGAATCACCGGAGCATTTTGATTCCTTGCCCCCGAATATCTCTGAAAAGACCCTAGGAGAAAATATTTTGGCATTTTCCAACACCTTTCAAGAAGACGCAAACTCTCATAACATCGTCCGTGATTAGAAGATCTAAAATAAATTCAAATATATCTTTTCTGATTGGGAAAAAAATTAATTATACACCGTCTGGGAATAGTGGATCTAAAATATGGAATTCATATAAATTCAAATATAACTATTCGATTTGAAAAAAATTAATTTTAATCTTTTAAAAACAAACTGAAACAATATATTCATTTGTTGTCGAAATAAAGAAACAGTACCACTGCTTGGAAAAAAAATTGAGTTTTTTTTTTCTTGCGTTCAGCAGTTTGGAAACCAAGAAAAAAAAATTTTAAACACTTTAAAAATTATATTTGCCTCCTTTTCCTGCATTCACAGGTTCGGTTTGGAAATCAAGCACAATTTTTTTTTCAAACTGAAAAAATTATACATTTTTTTCTTGTATTCACTGGTTTGGAAACAAATAAAAATTTATAATTAAATATTTTTTTTCTTATTTTCCTGCACCAAGCAAAACAAATAAACATAAATTGTCTTTTCTTTTAGTTCTCTTGCATTCACCGGCTTGTAAACCAAGCAAAAAAATTAAAAAATTAAAAAACTGACGAAATTCGACAGACACTTCAGACGAATCGAAGACGGATGGAAAACATTAAAGGGAATACCTAGATCAAAATCTTCTCTTTTTATCAAAGCGTCCAAACCAAATATTAGATCAAAGCGGCCGGCTGAAATCAGAAGGTGGTTAACTTCCAAAGGAAAACTTGATAGGATCGTGGGCGTAATGACGTCAGCTCAGCGCATTACGCCAGTATTGCGGTTAAGTGTTTCACTTGTCGAATGATTGCACCGCAAGTTCATTAGAGGACATGATTATATTATACCTTGATTGGTAACATTAGAGAACTGTGCTGTAAATTTATCATCATTATCAGCATTCTCTCTCTCTCTCTCTCTCTCTCTCTGTTTATAAAAAATATCTCATTCACTCCCTCTCTATATCTCAATTAATAAGCAGATCTCTCTCCCACTCTCTCAATTTATCGACATTCTTTCTCTCTCTCTCTCTCTCAATTTTAAACGTCTCCTCTCTCTCTCTCTCTCTTTCCTTCTCAATTTATCTCTCTCTCTCTCTCTCTCTCTCTCTCTCTCTTTAACCCGTGTTTTCTCGATCTTTCATCTTCCTTACACACTCATGCATTCTCATCCTTTAACCCTAAATATGTAAAAAATATAAAGAAATACAGTCCTACCTATCTATTAATCTATCACAGAAAGCAGAGTGGAACACAATTCCACAGCCCGTCGACGTAATTAGGAATGTAAATTCCAGCCATTACCATTTTAGTTAGCGTCCGCGGATTAATGGGCGTGATTGGAATTCCACGCGACTTGTAATGAAAAATAGAGAGAAACAATGATGAAACACTTCAGGCCTCTCTAAAGGCAATAATGCCAGCTTCGACTACGCTGCCATTGTTTGCTTTGTTCACAGTTGAGTCTTCATATAGACTGTTTAATCCACGTTTCAGCCTGCGAGCAATGTCTGGTTAAATTCTTTAATGTTTAGCGAATGCAGAAAGGTAACTCAGTTGTGACTTGAAGCGTTATACACTCTTCCTAATGCATATACTCAAGAGATGAGAAAGACGTACGAAGTCATTATCTTGTCAGTTCTTGAGTAAAAAAAAAAATGAAACCCCTACCATACAGACTGAACAAACAAATAAAAAAATGCTCCGAAGTTTCTTCGAAGCAATCGAGTTTCCTGTATAGTGTATTATCAAGGCCACCGAAAACAGATCTATCTTTCGGTCGTCTAGGTATAATACTGTGTGAGGTCGCGGCCCATGAATCTTTAACCATAGTCCGGCGGTGGCCTATCCTATATCGTTGCCAGAAGCACGATTATGGATAAATTTAACCCTAATATAAAACCTACTGAGGCTAAATTTCGTTTTAGTTTTCTGTAAAAGAAAACTATTGTGCCGGCTTTGTCGGTCCGTCCGCACTTTATGCTGTCCGCACTTTTTTCTGTCCGACCTCAGATCTTAAAAATTACTGACGTTAGAGGACTGCAATTTGTTATGTTTGATGATTGGAGGGTGGATGATCAACATACCAATTTGCAGCCCTCTAACCTCAGAAGTTTTTAAAATCTAAGGGCGGACAGAAAAAGTACGGACAGAAAAAAGTGCGGACAGCTAAAGTGCGGACGGACAGACAAAGCCGGAACAAGTTTCCTTTTACAGAAAACTAAAACAAAATTCAATTTAATCAGTGGAGTCCTGAATACAGATGCTGACGAGCAAATTGGCCACAGGACATCAGGAATCATCCTTTATGGAATCCTTCACTTCGTCCTCCTACACAGTCGCGTGGAACATTACAACATGCAAGAATTTTTTTTTTTTTTTCTAATTCTTGGCAATATCACTATCGATATAAGACAAAATCTTACTTTTCACCGTCTCGCTTCAAAGATACGGATCGAAAAACCATAAAGAATGCAAGGATTGGCACACTGAAATAAAAGGTCGCTAATAACAATGTGAAAGACGCTGTGATATGCGCTAATTACCTATGACGAAGCAAGTAAACGTTTATCAAAACAATCTAATTCGCAACAATAGTCACAATCCAACATTCAGCAAACAAGTAACTTCGTTTATAAACCTATCATGAAAAAGGAACAACTTTGTTTATAAAGCAATCGCGAAAAAGAACAATTAACTTTATATACCAATCATGAAAAAGGAACTTTGTTTATAAACAATCATGAAAAACAACAACTTTGTTTATAAAACAATCATGAAAAAGAACAACTTTGTTTATAAACCAATCACGAAAAAAAGCAGTTAACTTTATATACCAATCATGAAAAATAACACCTAAATTTGTTTGTAAACCAATCATGAAAAAGAAAAACTTTGTTTATAAACCAATCATGAAAAAGAAAAACTCTGTTTATAAACCAATCATAAAAAAGAACAACTGTTTATAAACCAATCACGAAAAGAACAATTAATTTTACATACCAATCATGAAAAAGAACAAATAAATTTTTTTATAAACCAATCATGAAAAAGAACAACTTTGTTTATACACCAGTCATGAAAAAGAACAACTACCTTCGCTTATAAATCAATCAAGAAAAAGAACAACTAACTTTGTTTATAAACAAGTCATGAAAAAACTAACTTCGTTTATAGAACAAGCATGAAAAATAACAGCTAACTTTGTTTATAAACCAATCAGGAAAAAGAAAAACGAACTTCGTTTATAAACCAATAATGAAAAAGAACAACTAACTTCGTTTATAAAACAACTGGGAAAAAGAATAACTACTTTTTTTATAAACCAATCATGAAAAAGAACAACTAACTTTGTTTATAAACCAATCATAAAAAGAACAACTAACTTTGTTGATAAACTAATCATGAAAAAGAACAACTAGCTTCGTTTATAAACCAGTCCTGAAAAAGAACAACTAACTTCGTTTGTAAAACAATTAGGAAAAAGAATAACTACATTTTTATAAACCAATCATGAAAAAGAACAACTAACTTTGTTTATGAACCAATCATAAAAAGAACAACTAAGTTTGTTTATAAACCAATGATGAAAAAGAACAACTAACTTTGATTATAAACCAATCACGAAAAAGAAAAATGAACAAATCTTGTTCGTGATGTGATAACCTTTGCTTTATATTTTATTCATACTGATAATCACGTTGTACTTATAATGAGATTTGTATCGTAATAACTTGATTAACATAATTAAGGTAAATAAACTGAAGGTCACGGAAACAGAGATGAAAGTATTGCGTATATCTGACAGTTATTATTATTATTATTATTATTATTATTATTATTATTATTATTATTATTAATTGGGAGTGGAATGCATTGACCAAATGATAAACCATACGTGAGAGTATGTGTGTGTGTATACAGTATATGTGTATATGTATGCATGTATATATATATATATATATATATATATATATATATATATATATATATATATATATATATATATATATATATGTGTGTGTGTATGTATGTATGTATGTATATATATATATATATATATATATATATATATATATATATATATATATATATATATATATATATATATATATATATATATATATATATATATATATAGTATATATACATATATACGTATAAACACTAGGGTCGTAGCTTGGTGGAAGAACGCTAGCCTTTTATTCGCAAAAGAAAAGGTATTTGGTGAAAAACAGATACAATTTATATATAAAAACAATTTTACATACGTATTCATGCAGTCGATACATCAACACACAAATAGATCTGTGTATGTATACATGCATGGTCCCCATGATCCAGCTGCTAAAGACCTCGCCTCACAAGCGAAGGGCAAAAGATCGATCCCATGTGTCACTTCTGCATAAGTTTATTAGAAAATGCATTTTAGTTTTCTGTAAAATAAAACTATTGTGCCGGCTTTGTCTGTCCGTCCGCCCTCAGATCTTAAAAACTACTGAGGTTAGAGGGCTGCAAATTGGTAAGTTGATCATCCACCCTCCAATCATGAAACATACCAAATTGCAGCCCTCTAGCCTCAGTAGTTTTTATTCTATTAAGGTTAAAGTTGGCCATAACCGCGCTTCTGGCAACGATATAGGATAGGCCACCACCGGGCAGTGGTTAAAGTTTCATGGGAGCCGAGGCTCATATAGCACTGTATGGAGACCACCGTAAGATAGATCTATGTTCGATGGCCTTGATTATACGCTGTTGCGGCTGCACAGAAAACTCGATTGCGCCGAAGAAACTTCAGCGCATTTTTTTACTTGTTTCTCTTGTTGAGGTAAGCACGGAATTAACGATAACGGGGCTTAATCAACTATGGGGGAATACAAACCAAGAGAAAGAAAACCATAAGTTATCACCAAAAAGAGGTTTTCCGACATCAAATTAGGCCACAATAATTACGTGATGAATTCCCTTCAAATCGTTGCATCAAGGTGATAACCTTCACCGGGCTCTTTCGTTGAAGCAATTTCAGCGACCCCGCGAGATTTCCGATCAAGCAAGAAAAAAAAACGCAAAATCGCTCCGCCGGATGTCAAGGAAAATCGGTGATGAAAAATGTCACTTGACATTCCCGGGAGCAAATCGCTCTGAGGCAGCGGGATGAAATTATAGAAGCATTTGCAAAAGTGTTAAAAAAAATATTAGTCTTGAAATTCAAATTTGCTTACAAGAGATTAGGGTCCCTGCGAGTGGTCTTTATCTATTTATACGCTAAAAATACGCAACGCGTACTTGTAAATAGATAAATGCAGACAAAAAATACTAGAAGCTGAATATAACTGCTCATTCTGTTTCATATAATGAAAACTTTGCGAATGATAAGAACGGTAGTTGAGAATTACTTAGCTAATTATTTAAACTTCTGCCACGTAATTAATGGCACTAATATTACTTGGCACATCACTTTAATGTCAAACAAAATTAAATACCTACATATTACAAAATTAGATTAAACTGGTTAAAAAAAAAGAAAGACAGAACTCACTTTCATACACAGGTAAAAGTTATGTATTTCAGCGAACTACCTAAAAAAATAAACTTTGCAAAATTAACACAAACACTGAAACGCTAAAAGATTTGTTGTGCACACAGCAATGGAGGGTAAATTTTACAGTAGTTTAATAATTCTGCTTTTAATAAAAATCCTCATCGTACATGCATACAATTCCAAATAAGATATTTCCATCAACAAAGAACTGGAAAAAAGGGAGCAACTGTATCAAGGATTTTAAAAGGAATTAATGAAATACTGAAATTGGATACGAATGTTTTGTTCTTTCGTCATAGAATTTTGCAGAGTGACGTTTTGTTTATTCATAATCCCAAAGGGGGTAGACTAACAGGTTTTCCGAAAGACAATATATGAAAATTTATTAATTTCTCGTTGGGTTTTTTGCATTTTATATACAAATTTTAATTTTTTATTTATGCGTGGAGATACACAACAGTCGTACCAAATGACTAACATATGCGCATCATAGACGGGAGTAGCGCACGCACCGAAATAAAACACATTATATATATATATATATATATATATATATATATATATATATATATATATATATATATATATATATATATATATATATATATATATATATATTTCATATATATATATATATATATATATATATATATATATATATATATATATATGTGTGTGTGTGGTATGTGTGTGTATATGTATGTATGTGAATGTATATATATATATATATATATATATATATATATATATATATATATATATATATATATATATATATATATATATGTATGGTTATATATACATGCACAAACACACACATATATATATACACAAAAATATATATATAAAACGTATATTTATATAAAACTCTTGCCTCCACAGACGCATATCCCATCTCTCTCTCTCTCTCTCTCTCTCTCTCTCTCTCTCTCTCTCTCTCTCTCTCTCTCTGTGCACCTGTCCTTGCATATTAAAGCGAGCGTTAAACTTAGAAGCAGCAGCATGTAACTCATACGACGGATAAAAAAAGAAAAAGAAAGAAACCGAGCGTGGGGGAAAATTGCCGAAATTACGTAAGTTAACGACGACAACCTGGCTAACGCGATTTTCGAAACGCGGCAGAAGGGCGGAAACTGAGTTTCTAGAATTAGCACCGAAGTTTCCGCCCGTTTCAGAAATAGTAGGAGCTTTGGATAAAGGGGTTAATAAAAAAGCGAACGGTCTCATTCCTCGTCTGATTCGCTAAACGTCATTCATAAAATCAGTTTTTTCTTCTTCTTCTTGGGCTAACAAGGTCAACTTTTTATTTTTTTCTGTATGATAAAAAAAATTAAATCGACGCATATCGCTCTTTTTTTCAGGAGAAGCAATTTAAAGTTTTAAACTCTCTATACTCTCTAGTGTAAAAGTGACATGTCCTGCCCTCTAGCGGTTAGGATTACAAACACAAATAAGACGTTTTTACCACAATATGGAACAAAGAACGGGCTATCTGCTGATATCAATAACTCAAAAAACACATTTTTTGAGTTGTGTCACACTTCTGGCAAATGAGCAACTTCGTTTTCGAAAAACACGAAAAAGTACAAGCTATCATTTAGCCGCATAAATTTTTTCTTATCTGAGTAAAAATGAAATCAGCGGCGTTTCGTTTTCGAAAAAGAAGAAAAAGGGACAAAGTATCAATCAACCCTTGATATCATATTCCTAAATTCTTCGAATGTAAGACCTTAAAAATCACAAGATGAAAACTCACATTTAATAAAAAGTTCAGATGCTCCAAATCAGGATTCCCCGGCCGGCTGATGAAGAGTTAGAGGAATTTATTTCTGGTGATAGAAATTAATTTCTCGCTATAATGTGGTTCGGATTCCACAATAAGCTGTAGGTCCCGTTGCTAAGAACCAATTGGTTCTTAGCCACGTAAAATAAGTCTAGTCCTTCGGGGCAGCCCTAGGAGAGCTGTTAATCAGCTCAGTGGTCTCGTAAAACTAAGGTATACTTAACTTTTTAACTACATAAATCTTACAGAGAGAGAGAGAGAGAGAGAGAGAGAGAGAGAGAGAGAGAGAGAGAGAGAGAAAGAAATAAGACTACTTAAATAATGAAGTTCTTTATTTAATTGTCACCGAGAGAAAAAAAATCACAAATAATTAATAAAAATATATTTTTCGTTCATACCACTTTTTCTCAACTGAACCAAAGCAATGTCATGAATTATAACTTGACACGGTGTAGCCAGATCTTAACAATGCAAATCAAAGGCGAAAGGTTCACAAAAGAAATTTAAAAGGTTCAATAAAAAATTTTGTAAGGTTCATAAAAAAAATTTATAAGGTTCATAAAAAATTTATAAGGTCCATAAAAAATTTATAAGGTTCATAAAAATTTTTATAAGGTTCATAAAAAATTTTTAAGGTTCATAAAAAATTTATAAGGTTCATTAAAAATTTATAAAAAATTTATAAGGCTCATAAAAAATTTATAAGGTTTATAAAAAATGTATAAGTTACATAAAAAAATTTATAAGGTTCATAAAAAATTTATAAGGCTCATAAAAAAAACTTACATAGATTCTTTCTAAAGTGCGCGCAATACCTTTTCGCGTCTAGACAAAATCAGGACAAATTTGAACTTTACTGAGTCAATGAAATATGCAGTGCAAAAGGGAATTCCCCTTTGTAGCGCTTTTTATATGATGAGTAATTCACTTTTTAGGCTACAGAGCCTCGTAATTACTACCACTTAAAAATAATTGAACGTTCAAAATTATCAAATGGAATTATTTTTAAGCTTCATAAATAGACAATTATAGCTGAAAAGAGTTATATACATACATATATATATATATATATATATATATATATATATATATATATATATATATATATATATATATATATATATATATATATACAACTACATATACATATATATATATATATATAAATTGAATAAATTAAAGCTCAAATATCCAAACTTATTATTTGTAATATATTTTATCTACAAAGGATATTACAAGGAAAATAACATCATGGCACGATCTGTACCATAGCACAAAAAAGAAAAAAAAACCTCACAAATTAAACTTGGGAGGATAAAAGGTAAAGGGGGAAAAATAAGCTGAATAAATTTACATTTATTTCAGTATTTCCAAAAAACCGAAGCAGCAACAATAGACGCGTTTAGGGGAAATGGTTTCCGATAAAACAACTGCAATATTTTCGGTTGGAAAGTTCAATTGGAAGATTTAAGAAAATACGATATCTTTTTTCTTCTTCTTCTTTTATTTATTTATAGGGTGCAGTTACTGGTACTGGGTGTTCACTACAGTATTTCGGAATAATAATGAGCATCGGCGTTGAGCGTTCATAATTTATGTATTGGTTTTCACGGCAGAGTAAATCCGATTCTATACATGGTCATTGTATATATGCACACACACATATAATATATATATATATATATACATTTATACATATGTATAAGTGTATATATGTATATTATATATATATATATATATATATATATATATATATATATATATATATATATATATATATTATATATATATATATATATATATATATATATATATATATATATATATATATATATATATATATATATATATATGAATATGTTGTTTTCAAATTTCGCGAGACCTCACGAAGCGCAAATTCATGCAAATGATACTGCATTATACTCCGTCTGTTTTTATCCCAATACATTTTGCAACCTGACGATTTTCCCTTAGCATTCATGGCTACGTGTATTTAACGACATAATTAACACGACCTATCACATACATCAGTTTTACTCTGCACCCTGCGTGCAATGGAGCTTGCTTACATTCCATCCTTGCAACTGCAAAGCAAAGGCATTCGAGCGCACCGTATTTTGCTTTTGCATGGGAATGGGGTTTTATGCAAAACAAAATGCTGCTGTATAATGAGTGCTTTTCGGAAATCTAGTTCGCTCCTTTTTAATCCTTTTTAATTCTTGCATGCGAGAGGTTTTACATAACTCGTACACTGGAAAATAGAAACGCCATGGAATGCGTGCTGGATATAAGGCAATGTTACGACCCACTGGATGGAGATATGGCAATGTTATGACTCACGTTATTATTATTATTATTATTATTATTATTATTATTATTATTATTACATAACTGATACACTGGAAAATACGAATGTCATAAAATGCATGTCAGACATATGGCAATATTACGACCCACAGTATTATTTTTATTATAATTACTATTATTATTATTATTATTATTATTATTATTATTATTATTATTATTATTATTATTATCATAACTGCTACACTGACAAATACGAACGAACGCCATAAAATTTATGCTGGATATAAGGCAATGCTACGACCCACATTATTATTATTATTATTATTATTAAGAATAAAACCCCATATCCATATGGAACAAGCCTACAGGTGCCAATGACTTGAAATGCAAGATTTCAAATAATATGCGTTCATTTGAAAGAAATTACAGATGATAGGAAATACAGAATGAAGAGGTCAGTTACTAGAAAAAAAGATAAATTAATAAACAGATAAAAATCCAAATTAATTATTAACGCTCAAGGTGAATTGTTTTAAGGAAGTAATGCAAAGCATCTTCGCTTTAACTTTTGGGGTTCTAATTGCACAACATCCTCAGGGAGACTGTTCCACAGTCCAACGGTGTTGTTTCACTGTAAGTTAACACAAGTAATTATTATTATTTCACTAGATGAAATCTGTTTACATGGAACAAGCACACAGGGACCACTGACTTAAAATTCAACCTCCCACCGTAGACCCCACACTGCAGCAATAACTGATCGGGACACATGGCCAGTGATAATTTCATCAGCCTGGGGGAGAGACGAACCCGCGTCATCTGGGTGGCATGCCACGACACTAACCACTATACCAGCGGGCCAGCTAAATTAGATGTAACAAGGGACTAATTAAAAATGTGTACCAAAATATTACCTGTGTTAAGAGACGACCTACAAAACTGAAAACAAGAATACCAAAGCTTAGTAAGCCATAAGTCTAACGCGATGTCAGCTTCTTCAGTGACTTGTCAGCATAAATAAAACTAGCGTTTCATATGTGCTGCTTAAACTTTCAACGATGTACTAAAGCTTATGAGTAAGTGTTAGGTCTTCCAGGTTTGTGCATCGCAAGCTTAAGCCGAGTTAAGTATACCTTAGTTTAACCAGACCACTGAGCTGATTAACAGCTCTTCAAGGGCTGGCCCGAAGGATTAGACTCATTTGACGTGGCTAAGAACCAATTGGTTACCTAGCAACGGGACCTACAGCTTATTGTGGAATCCGAACCACGTTATACCGAGAAATGAATTTCTATCACCAAAAATAAATTCCTCTAATTCTTCACTGGCCAGTCGGAGAATCGAACGCAGGCCCAGGTAAGTACTAATCGAGAACGATATCGACCCGTCCAACGAGGAACTAAGCTTGAGCTGAACACAGTGGTAAAACCCCACCACTATATAAATTAATGCATACACACACACATACACACTAGTCGCTTAAAGTATGTGATACGATTAATATTTTGGAAGAGTTTAGTCCAGATTTTCTTTCTTATCTCAGCAGATAACAGCACAAGTCTAAATTTGAGAATCCCAGTCCCTTTCCTTCGGATTATTTATGAAACTACTGCGTAGAAAGTTTGCATATTTCATAGGCTCACAATTCTTGCAGGCTAGCGCCAAAAGTCCCTCAATTTGATAGTAAAAGAAAAACACTTTATGTGGCAGACATAGTTTTCAATAAGCATATAATTTCATCTACGGTATTACGATGAAACAATTACTTTTGTGTGCAGTATGTTAATTGCAGATAGGCGTTTCAGGGTGAGAGACGATCTCAGACAAGCGAGCTTCTAAGCTACGAACTCAAGCAAAGAATGTTAGCTGATGGTAGACGAAATGGGCATGGTTATTAACTCTTAAAAGCATTTAGGAGTTAATGCTATAAATGGCAGTACGGCGAGAAAAGTGAATAAGATAGTTGTAAAATAAGAATAAAAATAAAATGTGCCAGCGAAGGAAAAAGTTGTAATGTATGAAGTATTCACAAAGTATCAAATCTTCTGAACGAATGTGAAGGGAAGTTATAAAATTATAAGCTATATACTCCAGTTGTAAGTATGAGATTATGCGGTCGTTAGAGGAACCAGATCTTTAATGAAATAAAAAATATATATATAAATGATATTTTTCGGACACATTGCAAACTGAACAATGCGAAGGACACTTTTAAAATCTTTAATCAAAGAATGCGGAGGACGACCTACGTTTCCAGGTCATTCATTAGACCCAACGGTTCTGGGGGACAAATGAAAGTTAGGAAGCGTCCCAAAAGGACATCCCGGTGACGCCATGCCTCCCCTCCCCCCAACCCCCCGCGCTGCATTATGAAAGACAGCAAATTCAACAAGAGCCATAATACTGCAGAGGGGAGGGAAAAAATGCACCCTGAAATATTCACGACGAAACGCGAGGTGGCTCTATGCTTAGAGACGTAGTGATGCGTGATGATGACGTCAGCATATGAAATATACATAGACTTTTGAGAAGCGCGCGGAGGTGGTACTATACGAGACAGGCAAGAGAGAGAGAGAGAGAGAGAGAGAGAGGGAGAGAGAGAATGTTGGAACTGAAATTTCACGGGAAAAAGGGATGAACCTCGAAAAAAAAAAATAAAATAAAAATGCTCTGGCAGAATGATGAAGAGCAGGGAGCATGGAGCATATAAGCGTCATGCTCGGAAGCAATAAAAATGGGAAGACGACGGAAATGACGAAAAGGTCAAAAGAAAAACGCCGAGGAAGAGGATGCGGCGACAAAAATTGCGCGGGGTGACGAGGAAAGAATGACGTGCTCAGTTCCAGCCGTGCGCCGGTTAAGGGAAGAATTGTGTTCTCTTAAAAATCCTACCCGTAAGGAACAAGATGTAAAGCGCAAGAGGAATATAAATAAAAAAAGGAAAAAAGGCTGAAGGAAATGTGAAAAGAAAGAAGTGACATGGAAGAAGACGTACACATCTCCGGTGACAGATAAAATATCCTATAAAAAAAAATAAGAAAGAAAAAGAATTTAAACATGAAAAGAAAAACAAATGGATGTAGAGATATTAGTGACTTAGTAAAAAAAAAAATCGTTATACAAGAAAAGTTGTTGACTACTTAATAAGTCTACCCCAGGTCACCTTATCACTCCATGCATGAGTCCGCTATAAGGCAAGAGCCAGCTTTAATCTAGAAGAAGAAGATGATGATGATGATGTTGATGATGATGATGATGATGATGATGATGATGATGATGATGATGATACTGCAATAAAATGGCTGCCTTAGAGGCTCGAGATCTTGGTCACAGTAGCAGTAAGAACAGACTTCCAAGTAAAAGGACAGAAGTCATTGTTCATGCTGAAGTATAATAGACGGCAAATATTAGACCGAACACTTCCGCAAATTCCTTAGAGGAACCCTCCAAAAGGACTGAAAGTCCTCGACCCCCTGTATTGACGTAGGAAGAACTTTTATCTTAATACAAAGGTCGACAAGCCTGGGCATCCATATGCCGTTTGTTAATCAAGGTTCGGTAGATACAAGGAAAAAATAAACCGTAGGGGGTAGTGGCGTCAACGCTCCTCGTGCGGTGCACTGTCGGCATTGCTTAAAAGTTCTTTGTAGCGTCCCTTCGGCCCCTAGCTGCAAAGTCTTTCATTCCTTTTACTGTACCTCTTCTTATTCTCTTTCTTCCATCTTACTTTCCACCCTCTCCTAACAATTGTTTCATAGTACAACTGCGAGGGTTTCCTCCTGTCACACCTTTCAAACCTTTTTGCTCTCAATTTCCGTTTCAGCGCTGAATGACCTCATCTTAGGTACCAGAGCTTGGCCTTTAACCTAAATTCTATATTCTATTCTCGATACAAGGAAAAGAAAGATGGAAAGAGGATAAGGCTTAACACAAAGGAATGCGTCAGACCCGACTCTTGAAGGATACGAGACAGCGAATAGAAATAATAGAAGTCATCACATTAGTTGTCCTTTCCTTGTGGCAGCCACATTGGAATCTTCGAATGAAGAGTTACTCTGCGAGAAGAAAGGTATCCGAAAGGACATTGCCTTCGCGAAGGGCGAGCAGACAAAGGCCTTGTCAGGTCAGAAGATGGGAGGAATTGCTGTGATAACTTTCGTTAATAGAAGTGAATAATGTCCTTTTTTTAAGTTTTCTTTAAAAGAAAACTGTTATCCGTCCACAGTTTTCTCTGTTCGCACTTTTTCTGTCCGCCCTCAGATCTTGAAAACTACTGGGCCTAGAGGGCTGCAAATTGGTACGCTGATCATCCACCCTCCAATCATCAAGCATACCAAATTGCAGCCCTCTAGCCTCCTCAGTAGTTTTTATGTTATTTAAGGTTAAAGTTAGCCATAATCGTGCTTCTGGCAACGATATAGGATAGGCCACCACCGGGCAGTGGTTAAAGTTTCATGGGCCGCGGTTCATACAGCATTATACCAAGACCACCGAAAGATAGCTCTATTTTCGGTGGCCTTGATTATACGATATACAGACAAATCGATTGCGCCGAGGAAAATTCCGCGCATTTTGTGCCTGTTTTTTATCATCTCAACTTAATTCCTAGTCGAGGTTGCTGTTTTTACGTAGCTTTTTACAGGTATTTCTAACATTCACTGCATGGCTCATTTCATGATTTATTTTGGGAGACGTTTTACGGATGCAATCTCTTCCGTATTTATCCGGTCAAGAGGGTACTGTTAGTGAAAGCTGGTTCAAAAAGTATTATATCTGAGTGGGTTCCGTTCTCAGCTAGCACTCGAATCTCCGACCGGCCAATGAAGAATAAGAGGAATTTATTTCTGGTGATAGAAATTCATTTCTCGCTATAATGTGGTTCGGTCCCGTTGCTAGGTAACCAATTGGTTCTTAGCTACGTAAAATAAATCTAATCCTTCGGGCCAGGCCTACGAGAGCTGTTAATCAGCTCAGTGGTCTGGTTAAACTAAGGTATACTTAATTCTGGCACTACTAAGATCAACTTTGCAATAAACCCTCGCGTCCCCGTAGGAGTGCACTGTAGGCATTACTTTTGTTCTTCGCAGCTTGCCTTCGGCTTCTAGCTACAACACCTTTCGCTCCTTTTACTGTACCTCCTTTCATATTCTCTTTCTTCCGTCTTACTTTCCACCCTCCTCTAACAACTGATTCATAGTGCAACTGCGAGGTTTTCTTCCTGTTACACCTTTCAAACCTTTTACTGTCAATTTCCGTTTCATCGCTGAATGACCTCATAGTGCTTGGCCTTTGGCCTAAATTCTATATCCAATTCAATTCAATTCAATAAAACCTCGCAGCTTAAGAAGGTAGCTCAAAGACGAATTTTCTAAGGGCTTCAATCCGTTCTCTCCTTTGATTGACAACTTTAAAAGCAAACAGACAGAGCGTGAATTCCTGGAAGATGTTGCAGAAGAGGGAATTTGCACTTGCCATCATCCATCAGATAGCACGCGTAAAGGTAACAGTGTCTCAAGACTTATCTTGAAATTGGAATTGAACTAAACTGAATTTAGAATTTAGGCCAAAGGCCAAGCACTGGGGCCTATGAGATCACCCAGCGCTAAAACAGAAATTGACAGTAAAGGTCTGAAAGGTGTAACAGGAGGAAAACCTCGCAGCTGCACTATGAATCAATTGTTAGGAGAGGGTGGAAAGGAAGATGGAAGAAAGAGAATATGAAAAGAGGCACAGTAAAAGGAGAGGAAGGGGTTGCAGCCAGGGGCCTAGGGGACGCTGAAAGAACCTTAAATAATGCCTTATATTTGATGGAATTCTGTTTTAAAAGAAAATATTTCACTGTCATATATATATATATATATACAGTATATATGTATGTATATATATATATATATATATATATATATATATATATATATATATATATATATATATATATATATATATAATATATATAAAACCAGCAATCAATTCGGGTATGCCCACATGACACAAAATAAAATGTTAAGGCTATTTCAATCGAATCCTTGCAATCTGTACAAATGCGAAGAAAAACCAACCACCGATTGAATACCTTCAAAACCGATTTCCCTGATGGAAACCTTTTAGATCCAAAGTGGCATTTTCAATTCTCTCTCTCTCTCTCTCTCCTCTCTCTCTCTCTCTCTCTCTCTCTCTCTCTCTCTCTCTCTCTCTCTCTCATACACACACACACACACACACACCACGAGCGCGCGCACACAAACAAACACATAAGTGAACTACAGTACATTCAGTAAGAAACAACGGCACGATAAGTTAAGTATACCTTAGTTTACCAGACCACTGAGCTGATTAACAGCTCTCCTAGGGCTGGCCCGAAGGATTAGACTATTTTACGTGGCTAAGAACCAACTGGTTATTTAGCAACAGGACCTACAGCTTATTGTGGAATCCGAACCACATTATAGCGAGAAATGAATTTCTATCATCAGAAATAAATTCCTCTAACTCTTCATCAGCCGGCCGGGGGAATTGAACTCCGGCCCATCGAGTGACAGTCCGAAGCCCTACCGACTCAGCCAACGAAGGGCTACAACGGCACGATAATTATAATGCTGTGAAAAGAATCACTGGAAACTCTAACAAAATTTTTATACTGTTTTGTTTTCGGTCGAAAACTAGAGAATGTAAAATCATTAGTATATAATTATCTAATTTACTTTGTATTTTCTTAAATCTGAATCAAGTGGCCTTGACAGACAACTGGCGTTCTAAAATTCTTGCTTTGATCTTCAAGACAGAGTGTCTTTCTTGAAATGAAGAAAGAAAGAAAAAAAACAGCTAGAGAAATTTACTATAATTTACATGTCAGTTTGTACGTAATCAGTCATTAGCAGCGGTAGTATCCCAAGTGACAATTTTATACAAGTCATTAGCTGCAGCAGTATATTAGACAATTTTATAAGATATGTACCGCATGCATAAAAGAAAAAATAAAAGTAAGTATCCTGAACATGCAGGAACCTTATAAAAAAAAAAAGTAATAACATTCCGAAAAGGCGGTAACCTTATGCAAAAGAGCAATTTCGCGCTTTTGCTGACAGAAAGAGCTCTAAAACCTGGTGTTGTTTTAATGACTGGTACAACATATGCAAAACAATAAGTAAAAGTATCCTCCATTTTCAGCAAACGCGATGTATATGGAATCGTTCTGGCGAGAGTCTTCTGGGTTTCACTGGAAAATATACATCACTCTCCGTGGGCATATTTTGCCTCAAATTACTGAATATTTCTATCATCAGTCAATAGGAGCTTTAGAAAAATGTAAAACTTAATGCAGCTGTTGAACAAAAATGACTATCTGAATATTTCTATCATAGATCAAAAAGAGCTCTGCCCCGCTGGGAGGTAGTGTCGTCAGTGCACCTAATGTGGTGCAATGTAGGCATTACTTAAGGTTCTTTGCAGCGCGCCTTCGGCCCCTTGCTACAACCCCTTTCGTTCCTTTTACTGTACCTCCGTTCATATTATCTTTCTTCCATCTTACTTTCCACCCTCTCCTAACAACTGATTCATAGTGCAACTGTGAGGTTTTCCTCCTGTTACACCTTTCAAACCTTTTACTGTCAATTTCTGTTTCGGCGCTGAATGACCTCAAAGGTCCCAGTGCTTGGCCTTTGGCCTAAATTCTATATTCAATTCAATTCAATTCAATAAGAGCTCTGAGGTTATATACAAATGTATCGCAACTTTCGAACAAAGAGGACCATCTACCTTTGTAGTGCTTCAAGCCTCCTCTCCGAAGCCCAGCGTTATTGAATGCGAGCCTTGTACCGTCATTCCGAAATAATTACGTTGCAAGTCTGTCTTTCTCGACGGGGCTTCAAAGCCTAACGAAAGAAATTTCTGCCATTGTCAGACGAAGGGACGAGTTTCCAAAAAATGGTTGGTATAATTTCTCTCTCTCTCTCTCTCTCTCTCTCTCTCTCTCTCTCTCTCTCTCTCTCTCTCTCTCTCTCTCTCTCATTTCTTAGGTACCTTTGGTTTTTTTGGTATATTTTTTTCACTTCTTAAGTACTTTTATTTTTTGGTATATTTTGTTTTTTTTATTTCTTAGGTACCTTTTATTTTTTTGGTATACTTTGTTTTCTTTCATTTACTTAGACATTTTATTTTTTGGTACATTTTGTTTTTTTTTCAATTCTTAGGTACATTTTATTTTTTTGGTATATTTTGTTTTTTTTTATTTCTTAGGTAACTTTTATTTTTTGGTATATGTTGTTTTTTATTTCTTAGGTACCTTTTATTTTATTGGTATATTTTGTTTTTTTTCATTTCTTAGGTACCTTTTATTTTTTTTATATATTTTTTCATTTCTTAAGTACCTTTTATTTTTTTGGTATATTTTGGTTTTTTTTTTGTCTTAGGTACCTTTTATTTTTTTGGTAAATATATATTTTTTTTTCTTAGGTACCTTTTATTTTTTGTCCTTGTTTTCTCGTTTCCTGCGTCGTTTCTCTGTTGTAATTTTCTTTTCTGTTCCTTTCTCTCACCTTTCTTATCTTTTTAATGGAAATATTCTAACACGGGAGTTTCTCCCTTTTCTGACAGTAAGTGGCCCACTTGATAAATTGAGAAAACGAAGGAAGGAATAAATCTTCGATAACAGGACGATTTGACAGAACACTACTACTCTCTCTCTCTCTCTCTCTCTCTCTCTCTCTCTCACGTAAAAAAGTATTCAGTAGAGTTCCAGTACCTGAAACCTGTTTGTGTGTGAAATGGATAACCTAGAAATTAATCACACCAGAATGACAACAATCTAGCCTCCTACTACTACACGTTTGTGTCTGAACCAAACAATTATCAATATTTTTTTTATATTATTGTGGTTCTCATCATTGTTTCTTTTATAAGCATTATTCCCTTTCCAATAATATAAACTCTTGCTTTCATAAAATTTCAACTTTTTCTTTTTATTTTGTATTACTTTATTTTCTTATTTTCCAATTCTGCACACTTCCGCTTCATATTTTTTTTTTTGTTTTAGCTTAACACAGTATATAATCGCTTGTATTATTTTCTATTCCATTCGTTTCCTGCCGTTAACATTTTATCCTTTCTTTTTGACGTCAAGGCATTTTTTTTTTATTTTCACGATAAATCAATTTCCACACGATGCACGCTGCTCATGTGTGTATTTAAAGCTTCCGTAGTTTACTCGGATTACAAAATTAATTACATAACTTCGGAATTTGTATATTACAAGGCTTAAGAGATTTCCTCATTGATCTGCTATAACTAGAGACAAATATATATTTCAGAGAAGCGTTTGACCACCGAGACGCAAAAATTAATAGTGTGTCAGTTCCCGTTGACGTTCGCGTCAGAATCTCCGCATTGAAGGTAAACTTTGCAACCTGAAAGTTTAGGTAGCTGTCTCCTAAGTTGCATAAGTTGCAAGCGGATGATATCCTGGGAAAAGCTTTTGAGCTCACGGAAAGTGGGCCATGCTGATATCTGCATTATTTACAGATCTACATTGAGACAGAATAAAAATTCTGTTACAAAATTTATTTTTATGGCTGAGAAAAATCAGTAGAAGCCTCGAGTTCAATTTGTATTCGATCAACGTTCTGTCATTTCCATTAATTTTTTGAAGCTTTTGTTGCAAAATGTAATACTGCTTGTACCTCCATTTTTAAAAATCAATTCCCGAAAACCAGCGTTCAAATATTATCTTGATTAAATTATTATCTAAATAACATCTGTTGTGTTTCTGTTCCATGTAAATGTCATCTGAATTGGAGATTTGATATATTTTTTCAAGAATGTGTGCTCTGAAGACTTTTTTGGAAGATCTGAAACCTACCCACCTGAGAGAGAGAGAGAGAGAGAGAGAGAGAGAGAGAGAGAGAGAGATCCACTTCATTATTTAAGATGGAAATGAAACACAAAAACCGATAGACTGAACGAGTTCCCAAACACCAACACCGACAAGACGGTGGATATCACCGCCATCTATCTGGGATTTTTCTGCACATCAAAAGCCTTTTCCCGCAAGACAAGAAAACTATGTTAATTTGCAGTAAAGTTAAATCACAAAATGTCTCCGCAACCAAAAACAACGGCAAACCCCTCGTCCAAAAGATTACCAAGACACTGATGATAAAGTTCCCGTCCTCTGTTCGTGCTTGCGCAAATTAAATGGTGTTTTTTCTCCCGCCACCTACTTTGCATATGGGAACCTTTACCCGTTTTCTATGGTCGGAGAAACTGCCACCCAATTTAAAATCTTGCGAGTTTGCTTCTTCGAACTGTTTACGCGCCAGAGTTGCTAATTAGCCATTTAGGGGTAAATTAAAAACTTTCCGCGCTTGCTTACCGCAACACCTTTTACGCTCGAAGTTTCCCCTCAAAAAATGACCAGACCAGATGTTCATTAAAGAGGCGAGGAGCTTCAGGATATAACATGAAACGACCATTTCAGGAGCTTTGGGCCTTAATCGTATGCAAAACACATGTGAAGCCAGATCCTGCGAACGTCAATTCGGATGGGTTTCTCGCCCCATCTGCTGGAACGAGAGAGACCCGCTTCTGGACGGGTTAGCTTCATTGCGCTGTGCCAAATTTAATTTTCAGTTTCTGTGTGTTGGTGATAGGAAATTATTTCAAGACTACGGAGACTTGAAATTTCAAGACAATATCCGATGATACGTATGACGCACTCGAAATAAGTTTTGTTTACCATGACACAAAAGCTCTAATAATCTCATCATCAGTTATTTTTTTTTTTTTTAAGTTGGCGAAATACTATCGCATGGTAAAGAATCAGTGTACAATTGCTCTTGCCATTGCCTCAGAGGGCTTTTGTCAAAGGAAACTAAACTAAAAAATGAATAAATAAATGAAAAAAATAAAGAAAGAAAGAAAGAAAGGCAAAAAAAAAGCAATGGACTTATTACCTTCTTACCACTCATTTTTTTCGAATGGTCTCATCGTCCCTGACGGGAATTCTTACATACCGTTCTGTAGCATAAGGCAGGAGAACTGTTAATTTGCAATAAGATTTAATCACATCTATGCATGTTTCCACAAGCAACTCACAATGCATCTCTTCTGCAGATGACACGGACACCTCTAGCCAGGTCTTAAGCATGTGTGTGCGTGCTTGCGCAAATCAGGGCATTTCCTCACGGCCACTGCTTTCAATATGAATTGTTTTACTGTAATTCTATGTACGGTGGCTGTGGCAACTTCAAAAAATTAGATTACTAAAGGTTCATTAAAGTAAGAAGGAAGTACAAAGCAACGTAGAACAACCATTACAGGGGCCTATAAAAGTTAAGTACACCTTAGTTTAACCAGACCACTGAGCTGATTAACACCTCTCCTAGAGAGGGCTGGCACGAAGGATTAGATTTATTTTACGTGGCTAAGAACCAATTGGTTACCTAGCAACGGGACCTACAGCTTATTGTGGAATCCGAACCACATTATGACGAGAAATGAATTTCCATCACCAGAAATAAATTCCTCTAATTCTTCATTGGCCGGTCGGAGAATCGAACGCGGGACCAGCAGAGTGCTAGCCGAGAACGATACCGACCCGTCCAATGAGGAACTACAGAGGCCTATAACTTTAATGGCGTTCAAAGCAATGTCAAGCCAGCTCCTGTGAGCGTAAAATCGGATGGGTCACTCTGTCCCTCCAGCAAAACGAGGAAGACGTCGTTCGGTTGCAAGTATCAGCCAATTCTAATTTAATTTTTTTCTCACTTGATGGCAAAAACGTTGTTATATGGCAAATAATAAACTTCAAAAATAATCAGTAAAACATACCATAAGTTGTAAAAGCATCCATTTCATGCTTTAAATAAAACTAAACCAGCATCCATCCATTAGAGAAACGCGAACGGATATTGCGTCATATTGCAACTTCATTTTTGACTGAGAAATTTATGACTTCACGTTGAGCAATTTGGGACAAGACAATTCTAGGTGTTATTTCGTTTCATTAGGGAAAAGAAATTAAACTTTTAAATGGAATAAAAATTAAACAGACCTTTAAAAGGAAAGCCTATATAAATACGCTGTAATTTTATCACTTATGCATTTCCTTTACCTTAACACTTTTCCATGTTATTTAAGATCGAACTAATGCAAACAGTAAAATTTTCCAGCCTCTTCCCCAACTACGTTGAAAATGAACTAAAGGAATGAGAAACAAAAACATTTATAGACACAGCCGCTCAAACAAATCTCCGGGGACCCACAGACCTTTATTTAAATATAAAAATATCAAAACAACGTACTATCGGATGAGCCGTTAGAAAAATAATTATGAGGTCGAATACTCCGACAACCTCATCATTTCTCTCTCTCTCTCTCTCTCTCTCTCTCTCTCTCTCTCTCTCTCTCTCTCTCTCTCTCTCTCTCTCTATGGGGAAAATAACCTTACACACATTCAGGATGAGCTGCAGTAAAAATCTCTCTCTCTCTCTCTCTCTCTCTCTCTCTCTCTCTCTCTCTCTCTCTCTCTCTCTCAAATAACCTTGCAAACCTTCAGGATGAGCTGCAAGAAAACCCTCTCTCTCTCTCTCTCTCTCTGGAAAATAACCTTAGACACCTTACGGATGAGCTGCAGTAAAAATCTCTCTCTCTCTCTCTCTCTCTCTCTCTCTCTCTCTCTCTCTCTCTCTCTCTCTCTCTCTCTCTCTCTCTCTCGGGAAAATAACCTTACACACATTCAGGATGAGCTGCAGGAAAAATTCTCTCTCTCTCTCTCTCTCTCTCTCTCTCTCTCTCTCTCTCTCTCTCTCTCTCTCTCTCTCTCTCTCTCTCTGGGAAAATAACCTTACACACCTTAAGAATGAGCTGCAGTAAAAATCTCTCTCTCTCTCTCTCTCTCTCTCTCTCTCTCTCTCTCTCTCTCTCTCTCTCTCTCTCTCTCTCTCTCTGAAAAATGACCTTACACACCTCAAGATGAGATGCAGGAAAAATTCTCTCTCTCTCTCTCTCTCTCTCTCTCTCTCTCTCTCTCTCTCTCTCTCTCTCTCTCTCTCTCTCTCTCATAGACAAATTGAGAATAGGGAAAATGTATTGATTATTTCGCCACAGTATCGTCTAAAATTGAGGTAACGTGATTGTACAAGGAAGATTAAACGCAGAAATTACCTTAAAAAAATTTCGCCCCTTGTTAATTATGTTGTCATTGATTTTAGACTTACCGAAAGAATTTACCTCCCTATTATATTAATAAAAAAAATTAATATTGTTTAAATTTCAGTTATCTTAAGTCATTCAACTTATAACATCACTCCAGCGCGGCCTCATGGGACTACCATTGCCTCGTATGCATCAATATTTTTATTATAAATTTCTGACACATCGAGATCGAACCTAGGTCTTTCAACTGAAAGGCAAGGGCGATATCAACTAAGCCACATAAGTCATAAAAAAAGTTTTTGCCTCGGCAGGCTTACACTGACTAGCATACCAGCGAGTTTTACCCAACTTCCCGACCCAACAGTGACTCAATTGATAAACCATTTTATTCGAATTATCCTTTCTGAGTGAATAAGATAAAAGTAATCAACGGAAAATTGCGCTTGGAACAGAAATAAATTTCTGACTCACACTGGAATCGATCCCGTTGTGAGTCAGAAATTTATTTCTGTTTCATTTGTATGTACTTTTTAAGCGTTTCATTACAAATGCATTTAATGCATCATCCTAAAACTTTTATTATATCCTGTTCCGTTAATCCGAATCTCAAGGGGCAATCATCATCCTCTTACCAATTTAGGACAAGCAAAGCATCGATAAATTCTTTTGCATTATAACACACAAAGGAAAAAACAAAGCAACATCACGACGCTTCGTATTTTATAGCTCTAACATCAGTAAAAAGACTTTCATATCTGGTGTACATTTCCTGTTCGTAAAAATACACAACGGTTGAAAATTTCCCGGAGTATTTGCAACATCAAAGGAACCGACTTTATAAACTATGAGGCTCGCCTGCATTTTGCTAAAAAAAGAAAAAAAAAATTTTTAAGAAAAACTAGTGGAAGTTCCTGAGCCTTCCATTTAAATGCAAAGTATCAAAACAACAAACCTTCAGGATGAGCTGCTCCCCCTTCTCTCTCTCTCTCTCTCTCTCTCTCCCCTCTCTCTCTCTCTCTCTCTCTCTCTCTCTCTCGGGAGAGTAACCTTCCACACCTTGACTTTTCTCCCTCTCTCAATCTCTCTCACTTTTTTCACACGTGAGAGAGTATCTCTCTTTTTCCCCTGTGAAAGTGGCGTATCCTAAACCCCCAACCCGGCAACCCTCTCCCTCTCATGGGACAGAGTCCTACAAACTTTCCTCTTTATCACTTCCTTAAAGGGCAGTATCCTAAACCACAAAATTCTCTCTCTTTCTCTCTCTTTCTTAAGCAGAGTCCTACAAACTTTTCTTTTTCTCACTTTATTAAAAGGCTGTGCACAAAACCAACCGCCACCCCACCCCCAACACCCCCCCCCTCTCTGTCTCTCTCTCATAGACAGTCCTACATAAAACTACTTCTTCTCATTTTGTTAACGAGCTGTATCTTACAACTATTCTCTCTCTCTCTCATAGACAGTCCTACATAAAACTACTTCTTCTCATTTTGTTAAAGAGCTATATCTTACAACTATTCTCTCTCTCTCTCATAGACAGTCCTACATAAAACTACTCCTTCTCATTTTGTTAAAGAGCTGTATCTTACAACTATTCTCTCTCTCTCTCATAGACAGTCCTACATAAAACTACTTCTTCTCATTTTGTTAAAGAGCTGTATCTTACAACTATTCTCTCTCTCTCTCTCTCTCTCTCTCTCTCTCTCTCTCTCTCTCTCTCTCTCTCTCTCTCTCTCATAGACAGTCCTACATAAAACTATTACTTCTCATTTTGTTAAAGAGCTGTATCTTACAACTATCTCTCTCTCTCTCTCTCTCTCTCTCTCTCATAGACAGTCCTGTATAAAATATTCTTTCTTACGTTGTTAAAGGGCTGTATCTTACAACTCTATTCTCCCTCTCTCTCTCTCTCTCTCTCTCTCTCTCTCTCTCTCTCTCTCATAGACAGTCCTACATAAAACTATTCTTTCTCATTTTGTTAAAGGACTGTATCTTACTACTATTCTTTCTCTCTCTCTCTCTCTCTCTCTCTCTCTCTCTCTCATAGACAGTCCTACATAAAACTATTCTTTCTCTTTTTGTTAAAGGGCTGTATCTTATAACTATTCTCTCTCTCTCTCTCTCTCTCTCTCTCTCTCTCTCTCTCTCTCTCTCTCTCTCTCTCTCTCTCTCTCTCTCATAGACAGTCCTACATAAAACTATTCTTTCTCATTTTGTTAAAGGGCTGTATCTTACAACTATTCTCTCTCTCTCTCTCTCTCTCTCTCTCTCCCATAGACAGTCCTACATACAACTATTCTTTCTCTTTTTGTTAAAGGGCTGTATCTTATAACTATTCTCTCTCTCTCTCTCTCTCTCTCTCTCTCTCTCTCTCTCTCTCTCTCTCTCTCTCTCTCTCATAAACACACACACACAGCGACGTAAAAGCCCAGCAGAAAACTCTCAATTCTTCCAAGAAAAAAATTTCTTCCAAATTGTCGGAAGGGATCGATAGTCGAGGAGGAGAGATTGGTTGTCCATTTCTTTTAAATCCATCGACGAATTTGGCAGACGGTGCAAAGAACTCGTCTGTTTTTAAAACAAAAAACCTGATTCTTTATCAAGTTGAGTATAATGAAATTGTGCGCAAATATTAAAATAATACTGAGTTTTCTCAACTGAATAGAAAGAGACGGAGATTTATAACGTTTCGCATCTTCGATAAATACATTATTATTATTATTATTATTATTATTATTATTATTATTATTATTATTATTATTATTATTATTATTATTATTATTATTACTTTAATAATATGCGTAAAACCGTAAGATAAAGGGACAGAAGATGAGAGGAAATGAATACACATGACAAAATAAACAAAACTGAATCATCTTCTCTAAAATATAAATAAAATATAATTATAAAATAGAGTGATGGACTGCATCATCAAGCAAGGATGTTCTATTACATTATACTAAAGAGAGAGAGAGAGAGAGAGAGAGAGAGAGAGAGAGAGAGAGAGAGAGAGAGAGAGAGAGAGAGAGAATATTCTTCTCTGGTATTTTTCCCTGAAACGATGAAATTCCGTTAGATAACGTGTATCAATTTCAAACATCAAATTAAACGCTGCAAAGGATTACTCAGACCAGACGCATAAACAATGTCTTCAACTGCGAAGTGCTTTTGCAACTTCCTAAGGACGCGGAATGTGACACCGAATTTAATCTTAACAATCTATTTCTCCGGATAATTTTCATGACCGAAGTCGCTAATTAACCACTGAAGATAGACTGAATTGAGCTGAATTGAATCGAATACAGAATTGAGGCCAAAGGCCAAGCACTTGGGCCTATGAGGTCATTCAGCGCTGAAACGGAAACTGACAGGAAAAGGTCCGAAAGGTGCAAGAGGAGGAAAACCTCGCAGTTACACTATGAATCAATTGTTAGGGCAGGGTGGAAAGTAAAATGGAAGAAGGAGAATATGAGAGGAGGTAGAGTAAAAGAAACGAAAGGGGTTGCAGCTAGGGGCCGAAGGCACGCTGTAAGTAATGCCTACAGTGAACCGCACGACGTGCACTGATGGCACTACTCCCCTACGGAGTGAAAATAGACTAAAAGTTTCCTCTCCTTAATAATACAGCAGTAGCTTATTCTTCTTCTTACCGTTTCCAAAATCGACCTTACCCAGATGGTCATTAAACCGGGAGGAAACTGAATGATGGCACGAACCAGCCATTGCGGAGGCTTATAGCTAAGCCTTAATCGTACGCAAACACACGAGAAACCGCGAAGGCAGCTCAGGCGAACGCCATAAAAAGAAATGCTTCTTGGAGCCTTTACTACAACTAGTAAGGTAAGGTTCGGTAGAATCTGGACTACAGCTAGTGAGGTAAAGTTCGGTAGAATGTTGACTACAGGTAGTAAGGTAAGGTTTGGCAGAATCTGGACTACAACTAATAAGGTAAGGTTTGGTAGAATCTGTACCGCAACTAATAAGTTAAGGTTCGGTAGAATCTGTACTTGAACTAGTAGGGTAAGTTTCGGTAGAATCTGTACTACAGCTAGTAAGGTAAGGTTCGGTAGAATCTGTACTAGAACTAGTAGGGTAAGTTTCGGTAGAATCTGTACTACAGCTAGTAAGGTAAGGTTCGGTAGAATCTTTACTAGATCTAGTAAGGTAAGGTTCGGTAGAATCTGTACTACAGCTAGTAAGGTAAGGTTTGGTAGAATCTGTACTAGAACTAGTAAGGTAAGGTTCGGTAAAATCTTTACTACAACTAGGAAGGTAAGGTTTGGTAGAATCTGCACTGCAACTAGTAAGCTAAGGCTCGGCAGAATCTTGACTACAACTAATAAGGTAAGGTTTGGTAGAATCTGTACCGCAACTAGTAAGTTAAGGTTCGGTAGAATCTGTACTAGAACTAGTAGGGTAAGGTTCGGTAGAATCTGTACTACAGTTAGTAAGTTAAGGTAAGGTAGAATCTTTACTAGAAGTAGTAAGGTAAGGTTCGGTAGAATCTGTACTACAGCTAGTAAGGTAAGGTCTGGTAGAATCTGTACTAGAACTAGTAAGGTAAGCTTCGGTAGAATCTTTACTACAACTAGGAAGGTAAGGTTCAGTAGAATCTGCACTACAACTAGTAAGCTAAGGTTCGGCAGAATCTTGACTACAACTAATAAGGTAAAGTTCGGTAGAATCTGTACTGCAACTAGTAAGTCAAGGTTCGGTAGAATCTGTAATAGAACGAGTAAGGTAAGGTTCGGTAGAATCTGTACTACAGCTAGTAAGGTAAGGTTCGGTAGAATCTTTACTAGAACGAGTAAGGTAAGGTTCGGTAGAATCTGTACTACAGTTAGTAAGGTAAGGTTCGGTAGAATCTGTAATAGAACAAGTAAGGTAAGGTTCGGTAAAATCTGCAATAGAACGAGTAAGGTAAGGTTCGGTAAAATCTGCAATAGAACGAGTAAGGTAAGGTTCGGTACAATCTGCAGTAGAACAAGTAAGGGTCGGTAAAATCTGCAATAGAAGGAGTAAGGTAAGGTTCGGTAGAATCTGTACTCCAAATAGTAAGCTAAGGTTCGGTAGAATCTGGACTGCAACTAGTAAGCTAAGGTTCGGTAGAATCTTAACTACAACTAGTAAGGCAAGGTTTGGTAGAATCTGTACTGCAACTAGTAAGCTAAGGTTCGGTAGAATCTTGACTACAACTATAAGGCAAGGTTCGATAGAATCTGTACTAGAATTGGTGAGGTAAGGTTCGGTAGAATCTACACTAGAACTAGTAGGGTAAGGTTCGATAGAATATTTACTACAACTAGTAAGGTAAGGTTCGGTAGAATCTTGACTACAACTATAAGGTAAGGTTCGGTAGAATCTGTACTAGAACTAGTAAGTAAGGTTCGGTAGAATCTACACAAGAACTAGTAAGGTAAGGTTCGATAGAATCTTTACTACAACTAGTAAGGTAAGGTTCGGTAGAAGCTACACTAGAACTAGTAAGGTAAGGTTCGGTAGAATCTTTACTACAACTAGGAAGGAAGGTAAGGTTCGGTAGAATATGTGCCACTGTTTCAAGTTTATGATCGAAGTAAAATTTTCTCTCGGTACAACATGATCATTACAACTTTGAAGGTAGCGTTCGATAGAATCTGTTCCATTGTTTTAAATTTAGGATCAAAGTTAAAATTTCTTTCGGTAAAATAAGTTTCATTGTTTAAAATCTATGATCAGAGTAAAATTTTTCTCGGTGCAATGTGTTTCATTGTTTTGAATTTATAATTAAAGTTAAAACTTGTCTCGGTTCAATGTTTCATTGTTTTGAATTTATAACCAAAGTTACAACTTCCCTCGGTACAAAGTTTCATTGTTTTGAATTTCTCTCCGTACAGTATGTTTCATTACTGAAATTCTCTTGTCTGGAAAATTAAATTTGCCGACAGAATTTCAAAAAAGGCATCTGAAACGAAATCCATATCCTTTAATGACAGGTATACCAATTATGATGGGTTTCGCATTATGAACATAGTTTTTAATTATATTTTTGTATCAAGTGGTGGTGCAATTTACGAAAGAAAGAATTCTACACACGTGTAAGTATATATATATATATATATATATATATATATATATATATATATATATATATATATATATATATATAAACCACCATTCTATCTCTCTCTCTCTCTCTCTCTCTCTCTCTCTCTCTCTCTCTCGACTACACATGAAAGGAAGACGAACATCAGTCATGGAATCACTGTATTTAATTTGAAGTCAGCAATTTTTTCGTTTCGTCTGCCAAAGTATTTAATTATACTATTACTTCCTAGTTTTCTTACGGTTATAAAACCATGGGAAGGAAGGATATCTAAATATTTCAGTTATTTTTTTTATATTTATTAAAAGAATTTCTCTGTCTTCGGGAAATCACAAATTCACGAAAGATCTGAGATCCGTATTTCTGGAGATTTTGCAACAAATTGGCAAAGGAAAGAGATCCCTCATTAAGGATGTCTGGAAGGATCTTTCAGAGTCTCCAGTGGAGAGCGTCCTAAGGAGTAAATTGCAGGATATTTTCCCCCTCGTTAGGAGAGAGAGCAGTCGGATAAACAAGAAAATTAATTCCTTTGAATGTTGTGGTCCGTCGTGAAAGGGTTCATGGAACTGACTGGGGGACGGGAGGCAGTGAACTCCGAAGGTCAAAACTGATACGAAAATGAACAAGTAAAAAATGCGCCGAAGTTTCTTCACCGCAATCGAGTTTTCTGTGCGGCGTGTAATCAAGGCCACCGAAAACAGATCTATCTTTCGGTGGTCTTGGTATAACGCTGTATGAGCCGTGACCCATGAATCTTTAACCACGGCCCGGTGGTGGCCTGTCCTATATCGTTGTCAGATGCACGATTATGGCTAACTTTAACCTTAAATAAAATAAAAACTACTGAGGCGAGAGGGCTGCAATTTTGTATGTTTGATGATTGGAGGGTGGACGATCAACATACCAATTTGTAGCAGGCCACTTCCGGTAACTTTCGGGCCTCCGTTCGTGCTTGCTTAGATTAGATTAATTTTTCACGTTACCTACTTTCCATACTTCAGCGTCCTTAATCCGTTTTCTATGGAGATGAAAGTGCCGTAAAATTCAATCTTAAAAAGAGTTTTATTCCTGGAACTGTTTGCTCAAGGTATTGCTAATAAGTCATTTAAGGAAATAAAACAAAAATAAAACTTCCCATTTAAGGAAATTAAAAACTTCCTCCTATTCCTTAACTCCTTAACTGCAGTTTATATTCGCCCAGAGGCGAAAAAAAGACCTCACAAGATGTTTCTGAAAGTAGCAAGAAACTTAGGGATAAAATCAAGTAGCTACTCCATGGCATAAGCGTGTTAATCATATGCAAAGAACTTGTGAAGCCAGCTCTCACGGGAGTCAAAATCAGATGATTTTCCTTTTGCTTCAAATGAAACGAGAAGGAAGCTTTAATTTCAAGTCAAAGTGGCCCCTGTGGCCTTATTCCATATGAATAGGGTTCATCTTCTGAATAATAATAATAATAATAATAATAATAATAATAATAATAATAATAATAATAATGACAATAATAATAATAATAATAATAATAATAATAATAATAATAATAATAATAATAATAATAATAATAATAATAATAATAATAATAATGAGACTCTTGCTTTTGTCGAAATATTTATCTTATACTATCCATCATTTCGGAACAAAATGTCATTTTGGGAATCTGTTACAATTATATACAACATAACTTAAGGACTTAAACCATTCAACTATAAATTATATGCAATATCCAAATGACTCTTATTTAAAAAAAATAGAAACTGCTCAATTTCACTACATTTCTACAGTTAAACTTTTATCAATCGTTGAAGTATATCGTATTAATAGATAGATAATGTACAGACGCTCTAGGAATTACCAAATAAACTGGAATCAACGAGTGCTTTAAAACGGCAAAACTTATTTACTCTTAAGAAATTGTGAAGACCGCAACCGTCTACAATTTTTTTCCTCGATTCTCAAAAAGAAGTTTGTGGAGGGAATATACAGCACACTGACATGACGCCAGAGTCTATCTTCTTTAACAACTTGACAGAATTAATCACATTCCGATATTCTGAATGCATTTTTTTGTGACGTCACAAAAAGTGGAGAAAAATGTAGTGCCGTTATCTGAGCAAAAATAAAAATCCCCAGTTTCGCTTTTGTAAGCAAGAGGCTACATTACTCGGTATGGATTAAATACATTCAAACGCTTGCTTTCTGATATTCAGCAAAAGACAAAAAATTCTTAAGACTATGCCTAAATATATGTCTTCATCAAAAGATTTGCAAATCTGCACATTTTAATATCACTGTATACAGGTGCTGGTGCTTGTGGAGTCTATAAAGTTTATCTGTAGACTTTGTAAACAACTTTGTCTATAAAGTTTATCTGTAGATTTTGTAAACAACTTTGTCTATAAAGTTTATCTGTAGATTTTGTAAACAACTTTGTCTATAAAGTTTATCTGTAGATTCTGTAACCACCTTTGTCTATGAAGTTTATCTGTAGATTCTGTAAACAACTTTGTCTATAAAGTTTATCTGTAGATTCTGTGAACAACTTTGTCTATAAAGTTTATCTGTAGATTCTGTAAACAACTTTGTCTATAAAGTTTATCTGTAGATTTTGTAAACAACTTTAAGTCTAAAATAAGTACGACATAGCCAGGGAATATTTCCTCCTTGGAGCTTGTAATTATACACTACCGCTATCAGTCAGTCTCAGGATGAGAGAGAGAGAGAGAGAGAGAGAGAGAGAGAGAGAGAGAGAGAGAGAGAGAGAGAGAGAGGAGGGGGGGGATGCCTCGAAAAGCAGAAGAAAAATGGAAAACACGAACTCCTCGCCAAAACTACCGATATATAAATGGAATTATCATCATCTTTCGTGAATTTGTGATTTCCTAGAATCAAAGAAATTCTTTTAATACATATAAATAAAATAACGAAATATTTTATCTAAACACAAACATCACACACAATCTTCACCCCAAAAAGATTATACCACGTCACTTGCTGTAAAGTTTCCCGCCCGTGGGCGTGCCTGGGCAAATTAACCGAGCTTTTTACCCAAGCTCATTTACATACGAAGTACTTTCCCCACCTTCTTGTGAACAGAGAAAATGCGATAACGAACGTACGTCTTCAAGAGTGTGTTTGCTCAACGTCGCTAATCAGCTTTTTAAGACACTAAAAATCTTCCAGTCTGCGATAATGAGCCTCCCTGATGTTCATTAGGGTAGAAAAGAACTCAAGAACAAAGGTGAACCAGTGATTCCAGAGGTTCATGACTTTCATTTGCAAAGCCTGAGCTTCAATGGGCGTCAAGTCAGAAGGGTTTCTTCGAGACTTCACTAAAACTATGGTGGAAATATTCACTTGATAATATATCGTTGTCTTTATCGCCAAATCAAAACAAAATTTTCTCTAAGCTGACAAAATAATCCTCGCTATGCAGCAAAAGATTTATATATTTCAATTGCTAAAGCTAGTCTTATTTTCTCAAAAATTTAAACGAAAATCCTTAACGTTTTGTCCTCTGCATCATTATATGAAATTCTTCTTTCTGGTAGTATTATCTCATTCAAACCAGATTGAGCAAAACAACACCCACCCACCCCCAACCCGCCTCCGTAGTCTTCTATACGTACAATCCCCGTATCGGGGTAGTGCTGTCAGTTCACCTCACGTGGTGCACTGTAGGCATTACTTACGGGCATTTGCAGCGTACCTTCGGCCCCTAGCTGCAACCTCTTTCACTCCTTTCACTGTACCTTCGTTCATATTTTCTGTCTTCCATCTTACTTTCCCCAACCCTCTCCTAACGATTGTTTCGTAGTGCAGCTGCGAGATTTTCCTCCTGTTACACCTTTCAAACCTTGTTACTATCAATTTCCCTTCCAACGCTGAATGACCTCGTAGGTCCCAGTGCTTAGCCTTTGGCCTAAATTCTATACTCCACTCCATTCTATAAGTACAATGATTATATTTAGGGTAACTACAATGATTATATTTAGGGGAGTTAAAAGAGATATTTTATTTCCTTACTTAGAAATGCCATGAATGCAAGGACCACAAGCCGAAGGCCTCCTTACTAATTGACTAAAAATTAAATTCGTCGAGAGAATTTAAAATGACATCGTACTGGAAATAAACAAGTAAAAATTGCGCCGAAGTTTCTTCGGCGCAATCGAGTTTTCTGTACAGCCGCCACAGCGCATAATCAAGGTCACCGAAGATAGATCTATCTTTCGGTGGGCTCGGCATAATGCTGCATGAGCTGCGGCTCATGAATCTGCAACCACGACCCGCTGGTGGCCTATCCTATATTGTTGTTAGAAGCATGACTATGGCTAACTTTCACCTTAAATAAAATAAAAAAAAAATGCTGAGGCTAGAGGGCTGCAATTTGGCATGTTTGATGATTGGAGGGTGGATGATCAACATACTAATTTGCAGCCCTCTAGCATCAGTAGTTCTTAAGATCTGAGGGCGGACAGAAAAAGTGCGGACGGACAGACAAAGCCGGCGCAATAGTTTTCTTTTACAAAAAACGGAAAACACTACCATGCACAACCATCTTTTGACAATCACTGAGCTTCCACTTAAATGCAAAGTATCAAAACAACAACCTATAGAAATGAGCAGCTGGAAATTTCTGAGAGAATCCGTCAGCATTCTCTCTCTCTCTCTCTCTCTCTCTCTCTCTCTCTCTCTCTCTCTCTCTCTCTCTCTCTCTCTCTCTCAGGCAAAATACAGAGGAAAACTCTCAAAAAAAAAAAAAAAACAAGTGTCCAGAAAATGCAGGTTTTCCTTAAAGTGAGCAGTAAGCGAGGGGAAGAGGTTGTTCCAGGACTTTCTAAAACCCAACGAGAAATTCGAAATAGCCTCAGGTACCCTACCGAACGCAGAATGTTATAGTTTCTAAGTATTTCAAGGTACATACAAAATGGTGCAAAAAGGGGAAAAAAATGAGAATTGTCATGAGTTTTTTCAAAAACTGCAATTAAGAGGAAGATGGACAAAAGTTTGGTCCCTTCCCAATTCCATACCTGACTTAAATTTTGGGTCTGTTTCAATTTTTTTTTCTTTTTATCTTCCCATTCCTTACAATTTTCTTCAAGCATATTCCCAAAATAATGTATTTTTCAGTGGCGAGGAAACGAAAATAACTTTGCATCGTGTTTAATTTCTTGATTTGTATTTTGTCTCAATGTTATTTTGGAAACCTAATCATACTTCATCTTATTTATTTCCTTACTTTGATATTTTTTTCTTGATATTGTTTATCTCTTTAATACTATTCCCCTTTGTAGTTTCCTGTAAAAGAAAACTACTGCGCCAGCTTTGTCTGTCCCTCCGCCCTCAGACCTCAAAAACTACTGAGGCTAGAGGGCTGCAAATTGCTACGTTGATCATCCACCCTCCAATCATAAAATTGCAGCCCTCTAACCTCAGTAGTTTATATTTTAAAGTTAGCCATAGTCGTGCTTCTGGCAACGATATAGGACAGGCCACCACCGGGTCGTGGTTAGAGATTAATGGACCGCGGCTCATACAGCATTATAGCCTACCGAGACCACCGAAAGATAGATCTATTTTCGGTGGCCTTGATTTTACGCTGTACAGAAAACTAGACTCAGCTCATTTTTTACTTGTTTTATTTCGTCCTTCCCTTCATACAGCACCCAAAACATTTAACTACGGCAAAATATCCTGCAGATTGTTCAGTAACAGGAATTTCTCCAGAAATTATTTAAAAGATCCTTTCACATAACATTATAAATGATGCCATTCTGTTATGCTGAAGACTTTAAGCTAAGTCATTAGTGATAAGTCGCGTATTCACTTTAGCTAAAGTCATTGAGGTTTGGTCTAGAGAAAACTTATATACAGCAATAAATCTGGAAAATTTCGGTCTAGTGATGTCTTTTATTATAATTATTTAACGGCTTGGTAAAGCAAATGCCGGTTATTTCAAGCTTAAGAATTTTTGATAAAATAAAACTTCAAAATAGTTATGTGCAAAAAAACCCTAAAAAATATTTCAAAATGACGTTGTAGGTTATTTTTAGTATCTAAATCCTACGTTATCTTGTGGTAATTCTACCCTGGACAGAGCCAGGGACGAACATACAGGACTTTGAAAATTTTAAAGTTTCGATGAGAGAGAGAGAGAGAGAGAGAGAGAGAGAGAGAGAGAGAGAGAGAGAGAGAGAGAGAGAGAGAGAGAATCTTTTACTTATAAAATTGAATGGTGAAAAAACATGAAACTCGATGGATCGAACAACAGATTAAACACACGACAACTACCGCCATCTATCGGGAGGTTTTGAATAATGTGTTATTTCCTAAATACTACAAAACTTTGCTAATTTGCAGTTAAATCCTGAAATAGTGTATTTTGTGTAAAAACGACCCACAATAGGCAGCTCTACAAAAAGTTACCAAACATTTACAGGAAAGTATCCGACCTTATACCTGAGTGTGTTAATTAAGTATATTTTGCCACATCAGTTGCTCTGAATCAATTCCTTTATGGGCCTCTTACGAACAGGCAACATAAACAAGTAAAAAATGCGCCGAAGCTTCTTCGGCGCAATAGGGTTTTCTGCACAGCTGCTACAGCGTATAATCATGGCCACCGAAAATACATCTATCTCTCGGCAGCCTCAGTATAATGCTGTATGAGACGCGGCCCAATAAACTTTAACCACGACTCGGTGGTGGCCTATCCTATGTCGATACCAGAAGCACGATTATGGCTAATTCTAACCTTAAATAAAATAAAAACTATTGGGGCTAGAGGGCTGCAATTTTGTATGTTTGATGACTGGAGGGTGGATGATCAACGTACCAATTCGCAGCCCTCTAGGCTCAGTAGTTTTTAAGATCTGAGGGTGGACAGAAAAAGTGCTGACAGAAAAAAGTGCGGACGAACAGACAAAGCCGGCACAATACTTTTCTTTTCCAGAAAACTAAAAATGCAATCCTGAAGAATCAAATTCCTCGAACTTTTGATGCAAAAATATGTTAATTAGACATTCAAGGTGCATCAACATCTTCCTATTCCTAAATGGCAGTTTAAATTTCCCCGATCCCAAAAAACAGACGTATCAGATGTTAATTTAGAATTCTAGGAACTTAATGTCTAATACAAAAAGCAATTGCATCGCCTCAGGTTTTATTAATCTCGTCAAAACACTTTTAAAGCGAAACCGCCATCGACTCAGAGGGGTCTGTGACCTTATACTACCTACTTATACTACATAGAATGAGGAAGGAAACTTCTACCGATGACCATTTAGCTGCCTTTTGTAGTCGAATATTATTATTATTATTATTATTATTATTATTATTATTATTATTATTATTATTATTATTATTATTATTATTATTATAATAATAATAATAATAATAATAATAATAATAATAATAATAATAATAATAATAATAATAATAATAATAAGAAGAAGAAGAAGAAGAAGAAGAAGAAGAAGAAGAAGAAGAAGAAATAAGATGCGTTTCCTACACTCATCTCCGTCCATTTACCGATTGATTTTTATATACAGCGAATAATTTCATTATTCGCCGATGGTAGAAAAGATTTATATCAGTCGTTGTAACATACTGCATTGGTAAGACTGCACTGCACAGCATATTTGCCATAGCTTAATGACGTGAAACTCAGGTAACACATTGAAATGGCTGAATATCCGCAATTTTATTTCATAATAAAAAAAATGAACTGCATAGACCGCAAACTGAAAGATTTTATTTTCTCGTTCCTCGATGGAGAAAGAATTCAATTTGTGGAAAGAATTCAAGCCAGAGTCCATCACCTTAACAACAGGATAATTAATCACATTCCGCTCCATATTCTTGATTAATTCTTTCGTGAATTTCGCTTTCTTATTATGCAGTCAGAATGAACCAAATTTGAGGCGTTCAACATTAGAAGGGCCTCCCGCCACAAAAAAAAATTTTTTTTGAGTTATAAGCCGTCAAAGTTTTGGATATTCAACCTGCTCTAATTTCTTTATTTTTCAAGATACAAAGTTGAATTTTGTATGAGATGAAGTATTTGCGATCGGGAAAAAAGGATTATTTTAAAGCTGATCAGGCGAAAAACGCCATTTTCAAAAGCTGGGGCGCGAGCCCCTTCTAATGCTGAACGACTGCAATACGAATTCATATTATCCACCACTGGGGCCTACCTAGTATAGAGTAAAACGTGGCTTATTGTAATAGATTTTAATATTTGTAACGAGTACTTTGAATATCTACAAACTCAGATTTTATATCTGACGTATGTTTTTTTTTTATTTAAAAAAATACAACTGACAGCTAAGAAAATATTTGTTATAGGGTCTTATTGTCTCTGAACATTTATTAAGGATGCAGAGTCAGCCTTTCTTTTTAGCCGTTAAACATTGTACCTATCAATCACAGAGAGAGAGAGAGAGAGAGAGAGAGAGAGAGAGAGAGAGAGCGAACTATGCAAAAACAGCAGAAATTTAATAACAGTACATCTGCCCAAACACTGGCAATACACAAACAGCGTTATCACTGCCATCATTAGGAGAATCTTCGCATAACGGCTGTATTTCTAAATTTAATTTACTCTAAAGCTAATCTCTTTACGTAAAAACAACACCAAAATCCTTCGCTTATCAAGATTACCAAAACTCCCAAGGCAAAGTTTTCAGGTTCTGGGCGTGCTTGCGCTAATTAGATTAGTTTTTCAAGCCCCCTACTTTACATACGAAGTACTCTCCCCACCTTTCTATGGCCCGGAAATGCGACACCGAATTTAATCCTAAGAAGTTTGTTGCCCGCCCCCCCGAACTATTAACGCTCCGAAGTTGCTAATTAGGCCATTTGAGATACTCATAAACTTCCTTTCCCTTCAGCGGAAGTTTGCACACACTTCCCAGATCGCATGAATGAGCTCGCCAGGTGTTTGTTAATGTAGCACGGAACTTGGGGACAACGTGAACCAGTCGGATCCAGCATAGGTTCAGGGTCGTTGATTACATGCAAAATAAGCGTGAAGGTGAAGCCAGCCCCCATGAGCTTCAGATCAGAAGGACTTCTGAGGGCATTTCACTCTTAACTCTAAGAAGGAAATGTTCGACGCTGAATAATTCGGTGCCTTTGTTGCCAAATTAGAAATTAGCTTTTCCTCGACTTACAAAACACCATTGCAGTAAACTACTTTCTTCGATTTTTTTTATGTGAAAGGGCCTTTCATTCTCTGTTAGATATACACACACACACACACACACACACACACACACACACACACACACATATATATATATATATATATATATATATATATATATATATATATATATATATATGCACTAAATACACAACAACACACACACACACACACACACACACACACACACACACACACATATATATATATATATATATATATATATATATATATATATATATATATATATATATATATATATATATATATATATATATATATATATATATATATATATATATATATATATATATGTATGTATGTATATATATATATATATATATATATATATATATATATATATATATATATATATATATATCAATAATTTACAATGGTAAAACTCCATCATCCACCTCTCTATGGAAATATTTTTGTTGTCGTAGCGTTATCGCATGCTAACCAAGAACACCCCCCAATCTTCTTAGGCTTACATAAACACCAGGAAAAGTATTGAAACGCTGACTGGTCTAAGAAATTTATCGAAATAATGAAGATAACACTGTGCTGAAAGCCACATTTCTTAATACCTGATTCAAGAATCACGCAAGGTTTCACATCTTAAACACAAAACTTTCCGTTTTACTCTTTGGTGTCATAAATAGTTTGTGAAATAAATAGGTGCACCAATCTAAGGAAGAATAAATTCAGTTCACTTTCGGTAGGAAAACTCACTGTAACAGAGAACTCAAGAAACGATCATAAAAAGTAAAGCCTGTTTTCACACGTTAACACTGTGCTATCAGCGGCCAATGATTCCGAAGTTTATTTAACGACAAAACAATGCAAAAATAAAATCAGTTAGCCTCTTCCTACATATTGCATGAAGCGAGAGAAAATAAACAAGCAATAAAATATTCAAAAACACTGCCATGCATAAATGCCTTTTGGGATTCAATGACATTTCCATTTAAATGCAGAGTATCAAAACAACACAGTATGGGAATGAGCCTCTGGAATCCTGTAAAAACCTAGTCTCTCTCTCTCTCTCTCTCTCTCTCTCTCTCTCTCTCTCTCTCTCTCTCTCTCTCTCACACATATACATTTAACAGTACCTACAGCCCATCTCCTGTGGCCCCCTCTTTTACTTATGCAAAATATCTCTCTCTCTCTCTCTATCTCTCTCTCTCTCACACACACACACACATACACACATTTATCAGCACCTACGGCCCATCTCCTGTGTTCCCCTCTTTCACCCGTGCAAAATAATTTCTCTCTCTCTCTCTCTCTCTCTCTCTCTCTCTCTCTCTCTCTCTCTCTCTCTCTCTCTCTTGTTGGAATGGAAGCAAAGAGAATTACCCTTTTTGACCAACACGTAAGAGAAAGCGGTCGTCTGGATACTTCTAAATCCCATCAAAAGTTCCCAAAAACTGCAGGTCCTTTGAGGACGAGTGAATGTTGCAAAGTGAAGGCATTTCTCGAGTTATATTCAACATTGTACCAACGAGGTAAGACAGAACATGGTCAGGAATTAAGGGGAAGAGGATCAACAACTACGGTCAACTGCATTTTTCGTACCTATCATAGTTCTTGTTCTTTTACTGCGTCTTTCTTCTTGTTCTTTTACTGCGTCTTTCTTTTTTATCTAATTTCTTAACAAGGACGTAAGTATAAAACAAAAAATATGCGAGTTTGTGTTTTGAATAAATAAAAACATCATTGAAACAGAGGAGAAAATTAAGCCACTGATGATACATATTCATATTTTTCCTCGATATTTTTAAATCCTAATCACCCTTCATCTAAGGCTATTGAATTTTTAGTTTTCTGTAAAAGAAAACTATTGTGTAGGCTTTGTCTGTCCGTCCGCACTTTTTTCTGTCCGCACTCAGATCTTAAAAATTGCTGAGTGAGGCTAGAGGGCTGCAAATTGGTATGTTGAACATCCACCCTCCAATCATCAAACATACCAAATTGCAGTCCTCTAGCCTCATTAGTTTTTATTCTATCTAAGGTTAAGTTAGCAATAATCACGCGTCTGGCACCGACATAGAACAGGCCACCACCGGGCCGTGGTTAAAGTTTCATGGGCCACGGCTCATACACCATTATACCGAGACCACCGAAAGATAGATCTATTTTCGGTGGCCTTGATTATACGCTGTACAAAAAAACTCGATTGCGCCGAAGAAACTTCGGCGCATTTTTTACATGTTTCTATTTCCATTTCCCTTTCAATATTCCCTTTCACCTCGCACCGCTGCATTCAAGTGAACTAATTTCCTTGTTTACCCGACTTCTTGCTCTCCTAACGAGGGGAAAATATCCTGCAATTAACACCCCCCCACCCCCAGCAGGCTTTCCGCCGGAGCCTCTTCAAAAGATCCTTTCTGGCAGCCTCATCAAGGACCTCTTTTTCCCTTGCACTGGCAAAGGTAATATTACCAGATAGACCGGTACCCTGAGTTGATGACGTGAAGCTAAATTCAGCCAAGAAGATGAGAATGCTAATAATTAGCGATAAATCTAATATTAACTTTAGCTGCGCACTTACGATGATTAAGCTACGTGCAATAATTAGCGGGTCCATTTCAAGAGATACTAGGCTTGGAAGAGAGTACTTTGGGAGAGAGAGAGAGAGAATTGCCACTAGAAGTGTTGCAAGGATTTGGGGATTACCTCGTCGAGGTCCTTCGTTATGTAGAGCCGGTCAGTATTTGTAATAATTAATGAAACTAATGGTGCCAAGTCTAACTTTAGAACAGGTTCCGAGGTGCTACGTCGCATTAAAGCTGTCCCTGTATTTGTGGTCGTCTCTTGGCTCATTCGGCAGAATACCCATAAATCCGTCTAACTTATTTTGAGATAACGTGCACTGACTGACTAGTCATGACTGAAATACTACGAGGGAGAGGCACTTTTCTGGATTAGAGGCAGTGAGTTCGAATTACAAAGCACGAAGCACCGAGTTCTAAGATCGTGGTGGGACTGAAGGGCGCAACCTTCCTGCTTCAATGGATGGGACGGTAAATTTGGAACTAAGCCCTCCCACGGATGTGCAATATTTGATAACAGCCGCGCCTAAGCTGGGTGCTACCTAATGTCGTTGCTTTCCGTGTGTCTTGATAAGGAGGGTCACGGGAAGAGATAAAGAAAGAAGTTAAAAACCAAAAATGTGGAACCGACAGGCTGGACAAATGTGGAACCGACAGGCTGGACAACTGAGTACCTGCATACTATATTGACATCAGAATTGCGCAATCATCGCCATCGACAGGAAAATTTTGCATGTTTCTCAAAAACAGGAAGTTTCGCTAATTCCCAGTTAACTCACACAATATCTCTGAACTTTGCTGCATCACAAAATCGTCAGCTATCGGGGAAAATTTCCAGTCTTAGTTCTTAGTTACATAAAATTAATTTTTCACACCAGCTACTTTGCATACGAGGCCTTACCCCGTTTTCTGTGAGTAGAAAACGAGCAACAAACTTTCATCTTAAAAAGAAACCGATTCGCAAAGTACCGGTGGATTTCGTTAATTAGCCCTTTACTATGAACTAAACACGTCCTCATCTTTAACAACAGTTCATATTCCCCAGATCCTATAAACGGCCTCATCAGATGTTCATTAAAGTAGCCGGGATCCTGACTAACACAAACTGCTAAGCCATCGTCCAAGGGTCTTGATCATATGCAAAGCACATGCAAAGCCGGCTCGTGCGAGCATCAAAATCAAAAGGGTTCTCGATCTCTCCACTTCAAATGAAGCAAGGATGGACATTTTTTATCGATGAAAACTATTTCATTGTCGCTATCGCCGATTTCATACTGAACTTCTCTCCCTTGAGAAGTAAATATCATTACAATAATGGAACTTATTACTATTCACAACATGACATAAGAATTTTGCGCACTCAACCCCATCCATTCATCAAATGAATTTCGCTTCCTAAGAACAGAAAACCACTAATTTGTCAACACTATCAGATTTACTATTCACTGAAGCATTGTAGCATTCATAAGCTGGCGATATACTGCATAATGACGAAAAACCAAGCAAAATGTTAAAATTGATAAAGCTCCCAGATTTCATGTCAAGGACCGCAACAATGGCGCTCTTTTTGTTTAAACTAGTCGCCATTGTAATTTGCTGAAGGAATTCAGCGCCGAGATAGCGCCAGAGTCCTTCCATTTAACAACTAAAGAAGTATTCACATTCCGTTTCATTTTCTCATTGCATTTGGTCGTGACATAATGTCAAGATAAATATCAAATGTTAATTTCCCCTAAGTAAACTGTGGTCAGAATGAACCAATTCAGATTTGCATTACCCTATCACTAAGATCTGTCTAACAATCTAAAACGAAAATATGCTTACAATTGAGACGATAATGCTTCATCACTGTGGCCATGCATTTTAGCTTTCAGTCTTTGAGAGAGAGAGAGAGAGAGAGAGAGAGAGAGAGAGAGAGAGAGAGAGAGAGAGAGAGAGATATAATGAACGGCTTTCCATCACTATCATCTGTGAACTTCTTCAAATCAGTTACTTATCCCACAAAATAATTTCCAACGAAGTCAGATCATAAAAAAAACCTGTTTGTGGAAAACTTACACAAAATCCTTCTTTCCAAGTTGTTACCAAAAAAAAAAAAAGTAAAAAGTACGCCGAAGTTTCTTCGGCGCAATCGAGTTTTCTGCGACGTATAATCAAGGCCACCGAAGACAGATCTATCTTTCGGTTGTCTCGGTATAATGAAGTGTGAGCCGCGGCCCATGAAGTTTTAACCACGGCCCGGTCTGTCCTATATCGATGCCAGAAGCACGATTATGGCTAACTATAACCTTAAATAAAATAAAAACTACGGAGGCTAGAGAGCTGTAACTTGGTATGTTTGATGATTGGAGGGTGGATGATCAACATAGCAATTTGCAGCCCTCTAGCCTCAGTAGTTTTTAAGATCTGAGGGTGGACAGAATAAAGCGCGGACGGACAGGCAAAGCCGGTACAACAATTTTCTTTTACAGAAAACTAAAAAGACTCAATCAAGTTTTGAACCTCTGTGCGCGCTTAAAGTATTTCAGAGGATTACTCACGCCATATAATTTGTTTACCAAGTACTTTAAAAACACGATTTCCAAGGACAAGAAAATGCAACAGATAATTTAATCGAGGCAGCTTCACCAAAATGATCTGCATCCCGAACTCGTTCATTAGCCGTTTAGAGTACACTGAAAACCTCTCATCACTTGACTGGGCTTAGATACAAAGCTTAATAGGTCTTTACGTTTTCTGTAAAAGAAACTATTGTGCCGGCTTTGTCTGTCCGTCCGCACTTTATTCTGTCGGCACTTTTTCTGTCTGCCCTCAGATCTTAAAAACTACTGAGGCTAGAGGGCTGCAAATTGGTATGTTGATCATCCACCCTCCAATCATCAAACATACCAAATTGCAGCCCTCTAGACTCAGGAGGTATTATTTTAGTTAAGGCTAAATTTAGCCATAATCGTGCTTCCGGCAACGATATAAGATAGGCCACCACCAGGCCGTGGTTAAAGTTTCACGGGCCGCGGCTCGTACAGTATTATACCAAGACCACCGACAGATAAATCTATTTTTGGTGGCCTTGATTACACACTGTAGCGGCTGTACAGAAAACTCGACTGCGCCGAAGAAACTTTGGAGCATTTTCACTTATGTTTTGCAGATGGAACCTAAAAAGTTCAAGCGAAGATGTAATGTATTACTACCCTAAAACCAATTCACCTTGTATTCTAAAATTTTATTTACATTGCTATCTATTTATGAGGTTTATTCATTTATATATTTTTTTCTTTTCTGATAACTGATCTCTTCTTTCTGTATTTCCCATTATCTTCCGTTAACTCTTTCTAATGAACACCATATTCTTTGGAAGCTTTAATTTCAAGTCAATGGCCCCTGTGGGTTTGATCCAAATAATAGGGTTCATCTTCTGAATAATGATAATGATATCAAAGTAGCCACAAAATACTTCTCATTAGATACAAAGCTTATTAGATGTTATTAAAGCTGTCACAAAATACTTCTCATTACTTCCCCTTACTAGATGTTTATTAAAGCAGACACAAAATACTTCTCATTACTTCCCCTTACCAGATGTTTATTAAAGCAGACACAAAATACTTCTCATTACTTCCCTTACTAGATGCTTATTAAAGCAGACACAAAATATTTCTCATTACTTCCCCTTACTAGATGTTTATTAAAGCAGACAAAATACTTCTCATTACTTCCCCTTACCAGATGTTTATTAAAGCAGACAAAATACTTCTCATTACTTCCCCTTACCAGATGTTTATTAAAGCAGACACAAAATACTTCTCATTACTTCCCCTTACTCGATGTTTATTAAAGCAGACACAAAATACTTCTCATTACTTCCCCTTACTAGATGTTTATTAAAGCAGACACAAAATACTTCTCATTACTTCCCCTTACCAGATGTTTATTAAAGCAGACAAAATACTTCTCATTACTTCCCCTTACTAGATGTTTATTAAAGCAGACACAAAATACTTCTCATTACTTCCACTTACTAGATGCTTATTAAAGCACACACAAAATACTTCTCATTACTTCCCCTCACTCGATGTTTATTAAAGCAGACACAAAATACTTCTCATTACTTCCCCTTACTAGATGTTTATTAAAGCAGACACAAAATACTTCTCATTACTTCCCCTTACTAGATGTTTATTAAAGCACACACAAAATACTTCTCATTACTTCCCCTTACTAGATGTTTATTAAAGCAGGCACAAAATACTTCTCATTACTACCCCTTACTAGATGTTTAATACTTCTCATTACTTCCCTTACTAGATGTTTATTAAAGCAGACACAAAATACTTCTCATTACTTCCCTTACCAGATGTTTATTAAAGCAGACACAAAATACTTCTTATTACTTCCCTTACTAGATGTTTATTAAAGCAGACACAAAATACTTCTCATTACTTCCCCTTGTTTATTACCAGATGTTTATTAAAGCAGACACAAAATACTTCTCATTACTTCCCCTTACTAGATGTTTATTAAAGCAGACACAAAATACTTCTCATTACTTCCCTTACTCGATGTTTATTAAAGCAGACACAAAATACTTCTGATGTTTATTACTTTCTTCCCTTACTAGATGTTTATTAAAGCAGACACAAAATACTTCTCATTACTTCCCTTACTCGATGTTTATTAAAGCAGACACAAAATACTTCTCATTACTTCCCTTACCAGATGTTTATTAAAGCAGAAACAAAATACTTCTCATTACTTCCCCTTACTAGATGTTTATTAAAGCAGACACAAAATACTTCTCAATTACTTCCCTTACTCGATGTTTATTAAAGCAGACACAAAATACTTCTCATTACTTCCCTTACCAGATGTTTATTAAAAGACAAAATACTTCTCATTACTTCCCCTTACTAGATGTTTATTAAAGCAGACACAAAATACTTCTCATTACTTCCCCTTACTAGATGTTTATTAAAGCAGACACAAAATACTTCTCATTACTTCCCCTTACTAGATGTTTATTAAAGCAGACACAAAATACTTCTCATTACTTCCCCTTACTAGATGTTTATTAAAGCAGACAAAAAATACTTACTCACAAAATTACTTCCCTTACTAGATGTTTATTAAAGCAGACACAAAATACTTCTCATTACTTCCCTTACCAGATGTTTATTAAAGCAGACAAAAAATTACTTCTTATTACTTCTCATTACTACTAGATGTTTATTAAAGCAGACACAAAATACTTCTCATTACTTCCCTTACTCAGATGTTTATTAAAGCAGACACAAAATACTTCTCATTACTTCCTTACCAGATGTTTATTAAAGCAGAAACAAAATACTTCTCATTACTTCCCTTACTCGATGTTTATTAAAGCAGACACAAAATACTTCTCATTACTTCCCCTTACTCGATGTTTATTAAAACAGACACAAAATACTTCTCATTACTTCCCCTTACCAGATGTTTATTAAAGCAGAAACAAAATACTTCTCATTACTTCCCCTTACTCGATGTTTATTAAAGCAGACACAAAATACTTCTCATTACTTCCCCTTACCAGATGTTTATTAAAGCAGACACAAAATACTTCTCATTACTTCCCCTTACTAGATGTTTATTAAAGCAGACAAAATACTTCTCATTACTTCCCCTTACCAGATGTTTATTAAAGCAGACACAAAATACTTCTCATTACTTCCCCTTGCCAGACGTTTATTAAAGCAGACACAAAATACTTCTCATTACTTCCCCTTACTCGATGTTTATTAAAGCAGACACAAAATACTTCTCATTACTTCCCCTTACTAGATGTTTATTAAAGCAGACAAAATACTTCTCATTACTTCCCCTTACCAGATGTTTATTAAAGCAGACACAAAATACTTCTCATTACTTCCCTTGCCAGATGTTTATTAAAGCAGACACAAAATACTTCTCATTACTTCCCCTTCATTACTCAGATGTTTATTAAAGCAGACACAAAATACTTCTCATTACTTCCCTTACTAGATGTTTATTAAAGCAGACACAAAATACTTCTCATTACTTCCCTTACCAGATGTTTATTAAAGCAGACACAAAATACTTCTCATTACTTCCCTTACTAGATGTTTATTAAAGCAGACACAAAATACTTCTCATTACTTCCCCTTTACTAGATGTTTATTAAAGCAGAAACAAAATACTTCTCATTACTTCCCTTACTAGATGTTTATTAAAGCAGACACAAAATACTTCTCATTACTTCCCTTACTAGATGTTTATTAAAGCAGACACAAAATACTTCTCATTACTTCCCTTACCAGATGTTTATTAAAGCAGACACAAAATACTTCTCATTACTTCCCCTTACTAGATGTTTATTAAAGCAGACACAAAATACTTCTCATTACTTCCCCTTGCCAGACGTTTATTAAAGCAGACACAAAATACTTCTCATTACTTCCCCTTACTAGATGTTTATTAAAGCAGACACAAAATACTTCTCATTACTTCCCCTTGCCAGACGTTTATTAAAGCAGACACAAAATACTTCTCATTACTTCCCTTACCAGACGTTTATTAAAGCAGACACAAAATACTTCTCATTACTTCCCTTCTAGATGTTTACTCAGATGTTTATTAAAGCAGACACAAAATACTTCTCATTACTTCCCCTTGCCAGACGTTTATTAAAGCAGACACAAAATACTTCTCATTACTTCCCCTTGCCAGACGTTTATTAAAGCAGACACAAAATACTTCTCATTACTTCCCCTTACTCGATGTTTATTAAAGCAGACACAAAAATACTTCTTACTAGATGTTTATTTACTTCCCTTGCCAGATGTTTATTAAAGCAGACACAAAATACTTCTCATTACTTCCCCTTACCAGATGTTTATTAAAGCAGACACAAAATACTTCTCATTACTTCCCCTTACTAGATGTTTATTAAAGCAGACACAAAATACTTCTCATTACTTCCCCTTACCAGATGTTTATTAAAGCAGACACAAAATACTTCTCATTACTTCCCCTTACTAGATGTTTATTAAAGCAGACACAAAATACTTCTCATTACTTCCCCTTGTTTATTAAAGCAGACACAAAATACTTCTCATTACTTCCCTTACAGACGTTTATTAAAGCAGACACAAAAAAATACTTCTCTAGATGTTTATTTACTTCATTACTTCCCTTACTAGATGTTTATTAAAGCAGACACAAAATACTTCTCATTACTTCCCTTACCAGATGTTTATTAAAGCAGACACAAAATACTTCTCATTACTTCCCCTTACTAGATGTTTATTAAAGCAGACACAAAATACTTCTCATTACTTCCCCTTACCAGACGTTTATTAAAGCAGAAACAAAATGCTTCTCATTACTTTCCCTTACTAGATGTTTATTAAAGCAGACACAAAATACTTCTCATTACTTGACTTTGCTTAGATACACGAGCTCACCAAATGTTTACTGAAGTACCCACAAACTTCAGGATAACACGAACCCATTATTCCCAAGGCTTTGGGGCCTTAATCTTATGCAAAACACATGTAGAGCCAGCTCCCATGAACTTCAAATCAGAAGGGTTTCTGGGCGCCACGGCTTAAAGGAGGAAGACAATGTTGCCTTTGTCGGTGTATGCAAATTTATTTACAAATATCTTTTTCTCATGAGCTCAGAATAATGCAAAGATACTTAAGAACTTCACGCACTCGGCCAAAATCTCATTCTCGTTCTCGCGAGATAATTCCACAACCAATATCAGGAGGTTCATTACAGGTAAATTATAACATTTTCAGGATATTCACGACCCTAGAGATAAAGTAATTTGGTAAATTACTTTATCTCCAGAAGCCATGATACTGGAAATTTCATTCTTTGCCTGTAATCAAACGTTTGTTATTGGTTGTTGAATTATCGTATAAAAATTAATGGGATTCTTTCAGAACGGAAAAAAAGTAAAATATGCTCCGAAGTTTCTTCGGCGCAAGAGAGTTTTCTGTACAGCGCATAATGCTGTATGAAACTCTCAGCCACTGCCAGGTGGTGGCCTGTATTGTTGGCACCTATGACAGTACCAGACGCACTATCATGGCTAACTTTAACCTTAAATCAAATAAAAACAACTGAGGCTAGAGGGCTACAATTTGGTATGTTTGATGATTGGAGGGTGGAGGATCAACATGCCAATTTGCAGCCCTCTAGTTCTAGCAGATTTTAAAATCTGAGGGTAGACAGAAAAAGTACGGACAGAAAAAGTGTGGACTGACAGACAAATAGCCATCTGAATAGTTGTCTTTTACAGAAAACTAATAATGAATGAGATTCTTTCAGAACACACAAAAAAATGAATGCGATTTTTTCAGAACGCAAAAACATAAATGAGATTCTTTCAGAACGCAAAAAAATTAGATTCTTTCAGAACGCAAAAAAATAAATGAGATTCTTTCACAACGCAAACAAATAAATGAGAATCTTTCAGAACGCAAAAAAATAAATGAGATTCTTTCAGAACGCAAAAAAAAATAAATGAGAATCTTTCAGGACGCAAAAAAATAAATGAGAATCTTTTAGAAAGCAAAAAAATAAATGAGAATCTTTCAGAACGCAAAAAAACAAAATGAGAATCTTTCAGAACGCAACTCTTTGCTAATCCGTTATTACATCTCCGTGGTATGAAAAGTTCAAACTGCAAGGAACACAAGCCGTAAATTTTTTTCATTAAATGGTACACAATGTTCATTTCCTTCACGTGAAATAAGGGTAAAATAAATCATCATTTTCATGGATTTAAAAGAACATCAAAATCATCGAAATATGAAATCAGCAAGGCACTTCCGCCATATCACAACTGAATGAAATTGAATTAATATTAAAATATTCAACGGTACAGGAAAGCAGCAACAATCGCTATGAATCTATTAAGCCGTCAAACAACAAATTATCCAGATGGGGAATTTAAATAATTATAGGGTTCAATCCTGTTACAACCCTTTTCTCATTACTTCACATATACAACCATTCCCAAGTCTCTCTCTCTCTCTCTCTCTCTCTCTCTCTCTCTCTCTCTCTCTCTCTCTATATATATATATATATATATATATATATATATATATATATATATATATATATATATATATATATAATTCAGACCCAAATCAATCTCTCTCTTTCTCTTTCTCTCTTTTGATAAATAAAATTCACAATCCCAAGCCAATATCTCTCTCTCTCTCTCTCTCTCTCTCTCTCTCTCTCTCTCTCTCTCTCTCTCTCTCTCTCTCTCTCTTTCATGATAAACACTGCACAATTCCCAATGTTTTCCACTAAAATTCCTGTAAAAGTTATCAACATACCAGTTTTATTCGGAAAGATCAATACTCGAAGAGGCAGCGACCGTCTGGGTACTTGTAAAACCCATGACAAATTCTGCAAACTTGGTCTTGGGAGCTGGAGGTTTACAGCAAGGAACAAAGAGTGTTTCTAAGTATAAAATTTCCTGAAATTATAACGGAGATAAGGTTACGAGACTCAAAATTAAAATGGTCGTGAGTTTTAACTTTGGTGTATTTTGGCGGGGCGAAACGGACTTTTCCTTGAAACTGAGAAAAATGCAGCTTGTGGCAACATATCGATCTCAATGGATGGAAAATGGCAACATCTGGGCAACTGACTGAAACCCAGCCGTATTTTTGGGGGGCGAAACGGAATTTTCCTTAAAACTGAGAAAAATGCAGCCTACTGGAAACAAATTGATCATAAGGCATGGAAAATGGCCACATTTGGACAACTGACTGAATTCCAGCCATATTTCAGGGGGCCAAAAAAAGCCCGAATATAGGCTTGGGTATTTTTGGGGGGCGAAACGGACTTTTCCTTAAAACTGAGAAAAATGCAGCCTATTGGAAACAAACTGATCATAAGGCATGGAAAATGGCCACATTTGGACAACTGACTGAATTCCAGCCATATTTCACGGGGCCAAAAAAAGCCCGAATATAGACTTGCGTATTTTTTGAGGGCGAAACGGACTTTTCCTTAAAACTGAGAAAAATGCAGCCTACTGGCAAAAATTGATCAAAATGCATCGAAAACGGCCGCATTTGGACAGTTGACTGAAATCCAGCCATATTGCAGGGGGTCAAAAAAGAAACAAATAGTAGCCTTGGGTATTTTTTGGGAGCGAAACGGACTTTCCTTTAAAACTGAGAAAAATGCAGCCTATTGGCAACAAATTGATCACAATTCTAAGAAAATGGTCCCATTTCGACAACTGACTGAAATCCAGCCATATTGCAGGGGGCCAAAAAGACCCAAAAAGTAAGGTATATTTTTTGGGGGCGAAACGGACTTTTCATCAAAACAGAAAAATGCAGCCTATTGGCAACAAACTGATCATAGTCTAGTGGAAAACTGAAGATTTTTGAAGAAGCGTGTTTTGCTTGATAACAGATGTTTTATTGTTGATTATAGTACTACGGGTCTCCTGGACATATTTAAGCTGGGTGACATTCTGAAAAAGGCAAAATTTTTATAGCCAAAATTCAAAATGGCCGACACCGCCATAAGGGAAAATCTTAAATTTGTGATATCTAAGCTTCTAACTGACCTGAAACGTGATTTTTGTAGCTAAATGTATGTTTTAGGAGAATTATGAGACACCAAGACAGGTCATGATTATGATTCATTAAGTCATTGTACATATTTTGATGATAGAGGCTAGAAAATTGGCCCAAATTCTTAATCGAACTGTTTGCATGTTTTTCATAGTAGTTACAAATTACATAATAATTGTTGATAGTTTGATGGTGGTGGCATACATTAAGTTCCTTGTCTGTCTTATTTCAGATGAACAAAAATGGCTGACCAGGATTGCTATTTGAAAGAATATGTTAACTGTAGTGGCAGTGGGAAAGGTAGTTTTACTTCGGCAGCACGGTTACGAACAGCTAGTATTAGTAGAGGTGACAGCTTGCATGCTCAGCTGTCTGAAGATTCAGACACTAGGTACTGGTGTCACAAGAATTGTGTGTCAACCTACACATCTAAGACACTCATCCAGAGGCAAATTTCAAAATGTTCAGCGTCCAAACCCCCACCGAAAAAGCGGAGTCGTCGATCAGAAGATAATATTTTCATTTTCCAAAAGCATTGTTTCATTTGCGGTAAAACATGTGAAGAGCGGGATCCAAAACATCCAGAACGATGGCGTCCATATAGTTACTGCAGAACTGCAGACCGAGGAAAATTACAAAGGACATTCAAGGAAGTTATTCTTGACACATGTGATCAACGGAATGATCAATGGGAGACCAAGTGAGGCTCCGTATCCAGGCTACAGTTAGCGATTTGCATGCAGCAGATGCCAAATATCACCGAGACTGCCTGCAGACTTTCAAATCTCTACGTCACTTGGACAATGCGCAGATTGAAGCTAATTGTGATGTGGATAGAGCTTTTGCGGAGGTCATAGACAGTATGATCATTGACAAGACTAAAATATGGAATGCCATCGAACTTGAGGAATTGTATTACTCCTATGGTGGTACACAGATGTCACGCAGGCTTCTGATTGAGAACTTATCCAATGAACTGGAACCAGATCTCCTTGTTCTCTCAGGCATTGTGTGGCAAGCATCCTTGTTTTCAGAAGTAAAGTGTCAATACATAAGAAATTAGTTGGCAACAGTGAAGATGTAATTGACCAAGCCATAGAAAGATTAGCCAAAGTGATCATTAGAGAAACCAAGGAAATAAAGCGTGACCAGGAAAGATATGATACTAGAATAACTTTAGAAGATGCACTTTCAGCAGCAGCCCAACTATGCTGAGATTGTTGTCAAGATTATCTTCAAAGCTCGATGGAAACAAGCTGACAACATGCATTGATCCCTTGAATTCTGACAGCCATCAGCCTGGTGTCCTTGTAAACATTGTCACAGGGAGGGTGGCATCACCTTCTGTCAACATTGACGAATCTGTGAAGTTGGGAAAGCATTTGATGAAAAGCTATGAGGATGGCTGGCCTGAGAGCTTTCATAGGCCACTAGCAAAGCCTACAGTAACCATGGCTGAACAGAAGAGAGAATCAAAATTGGGAATGTTCCAGTATATGATCCATCTTTGATATATGGTAGAGTTTTGTGTCTACAGAAGGTCAGAGACATCAACATGCAGGATGTGCTCAGCTATGAGTTAGCCTCTGCACCACCATCCATGTTTGACAAATCAGGGAGATGAGGATTACCAAAGCAAAGTCCAGTTTGAAGACTAAGCTACAAGTTGAGCAGTCAGAGCGTTTGTCCACACCTGCAGATGTTATTGTTCTGGATGGATGCGCCATACTGTGGGTAGTTCGCTGGCCAGCTCATGGTCTTGTGCAAGACTTCATCAAGAACTTCCTTGATTACCTCACGTCAGCTAAACACCACTGACACATATCTAATCTTCGATAGGTATTATGATAATAGCATTAAGGACATCACAAGATCATTCCGAGCTGGGAAAGATGCTAGTAGGGAACATCACCTGTCACTTCTTACACCGCTTCCATCTCAGAAGGTGTGTCTCACTGTGACAAAGAATAAAGTACAGCTGATAAACTTGATCTGGCTGTACATCAGAGACACCACGACCTACTTCCACAAAATGGAAATGCACTGGTTGTAACAGGCTCACTGCCGACACCCATGCAGGTCAGTGATGGACAAGTTCAGGAGCGGCAAGATCTTCGCACGACGCATGAAGAGGCTGATGTAATCATTGCACAGCAGGTAGTCCATCTGGCTGAAACAGGGCACAGCAATATTCGGGTGGTGGCTGATGACACAGATGTTTTTGTGTTACTACTGCATTTTTACAAGCAGAGACAGCTTACATGCAATCTAGTCATGATGGGGACAAGTTTAGGGAAGAAAATGTGCTGATATCAAAGCAACTGTTAAGGAGCATGAGGACATCATTGAAGATATCTTGCCAGCACATGTATTGTCTGGCTGTGATACTGTGTCAGCATTGTGGGGCATAGGGAAAGGAACTGTGTTCAATGTTCTCAAATCTGGAAAGAAACACCTTAACACAATTGGCATTACAACAGAGAATGAGGCCTCTGTTATACTCCAGTCTGTTGCCTTCATTGCATCATGCTATGGCCACCAGAATGAAACTGATATGACAGCTCTGCGTTACCAGGTCTGGTTAGGTAAGATGGCCAACCATAGCTAAACTCTGCTCCTGAATTGAGAGTTCTACCCCTACAGTGAAGCTTTCAAGCAACATGTATTTAGAGCTCATTTTCAAGCTGCCATATGGAGAAGCGCACTACAACCAGATCCACCTGCACTCAGTCCCCTAAAGTATGGCTGGATGAAGAGTCCTACAGCCAATATACTGGAGCCGATCCTCTGCCATCAAATGTGTCTGTTGCACCTAATTATGTCCTAAAAATGATCAAATGCGGATGTGATTCTTGTTCCACAGCCCGCTGTAGCTGTAGAACAGCCCAAGTCTCTTGCTCAGAATTTTGTGACTGCTATCTATGTGGTGACTGCAGAAACCCTCAGACAGTCAGAATGACTTCAGTAAGCCAGGAAGATAATGAACTAAGTGAACCAGAAGATGACAATTGATTGCTTGTTTGCTTTTGTGCCTAAAGTTTAGAGGATTTAGAAATATGATTTGGCATAGATGAATTGATTTTGTTAATGCAATTGGCTATGAGTGTATAATATAATTGCGTGCATATGTGCGGGTTCAACAACTTTGTTACAACTTTCAGATTATACCTTATTAAATTTCATAGATTGATTATTATGTTTCTGCTCAAAGTACTGAAATTGTTCAGCATAAATACTGCATCTTATGTGCTTGATAGAACAGGACTTGGTGCCTATAATAAAATACTTCATAATGCATTACACATAAACTAAATATATTTGATGTTGCTGTCGCACACTATTGTTACCTGATGTTAATTATCAATGTATAATGCTGCAGTTTTGCTGTCTGTATTTTTTCTTTTTATTTTTTATTTTGTAGTTTTAATTAATGACCTCATTTTACAAACAAAATGTTCCTCTTTACCAGAAAATTGAAGTTAAATTTCCCAATGACATATTATACTGTGATTTAAGGGCCTCAAAATGTATCAATGTTCTCAGATGTATATAAAGAGATAAAATATGTCTAATTTGAGTATCTAGATGTCTTCTACTACCTCAAAAACATATATTTAGCCACAAAAATCAGGCTTCTATGACAATTAGAAGCTTAGATATCACAAATTTAAGATTTTCCTTATGGCGGTGTCGGCCATTTTGAATTTTGGCTATAAAAATTTTGCCCAAAGGGTGTCAGAATGTCACCCGGCTTAAATATGTCCAGGGAGACCCTAGCACTATAATCAACAATAAAACATCTGTTATCAGACAAAACAAGGTTTAATGGATTTCCACTGGACTATCACAATATATGGACAACTGATTGAAATATTTCGTGGGGCCTAAAAAGGCCCGAACACATAGTAATTAACTGAATAATTGCCAAGAAGTTCTTTTGACCTGTAATGGAAGGAGGATGACCATTAGTTCGTGCTATCTGCTAAATATATAACCACCTCATTTCGTAGTTATTCGCATGACGTTTGGTATCACTTCCTTATGCTCAAACAAATAACTAGTTCGTCTTCTTTATTTTCTTTAAATAAAGAGAAAAAAGGGAATATATTTTAATGTGTAGAAGAAAAATTAGAATGAGAAAAATGGTATATCAAAATCAATATTAAAATAGCTGTGAATTGATTTATTTGGTAAATAATTATTGAAATAGCTTTAAACTGATCTGCATGGTGAATGAAACAAATATCAAACTAGCTGTAAACTGACTTATCTGGTAAATAAAATAAATATTAACCCAGCACTAAACATATTTATATGCTAAAGGCGCTCTTGAAATCTTAGTCGTCGATTGCTCTTAGTTTTCTGTAAAAGAAAACTATTGTGCCGGCTTTGACTCTGTCCGTCCGCACTTTATTCTGTCCGCCCTCAGGTTTTAAAAACTACTGAGGCTAGAGGGCTGCAAATTGGTATGTTGACCACCCACCCTCCAATCATCAAATATACCAAATTGCAGCCCTCTTGCCTCAGTAGTTTTTATTTTATTTAAGGTTAAAGTTAGCCATAATCGTGCTTCTGGCAACGATAAAGGATACGCCACCACCGGGCCGTGCTTAAAGTTCCCTGAGCTACGGATCATACAGCATTATCTCGAGACCACCGAAAGATAGATATATTTTCGGTCGCTTTGATTGTACACCGTAGCGGCTGTACAGAAAACTTGATTGCGTCGACGAAACTTCGACGCATTTTTTACTTGTTTAATTTTTATTCTCAATATTTTCGCATTTCCATTTCAATTTTATCTATCTGAAACTCTTTATACCCTCTCCGTACCCTTAAACTTCCTCGGGGATCTCCTCCACCTCGTGCCACAACATTCAAGAGAACGGATTCCCTTGTTTACCAGACTTCTTTCTCTACTAACGAGGGGAAAATATCCCTCAATTTCCCCACCCCGCCCCCCCGCGCCAGCAGCAGGCTCTCTCTCTCTCTCTCTCTCTCTCTCTCTCTCTCTCTCTCTCTCTCTCTCTCTCCTGAGCACTTTTTAAAAAGATCCTTTCAGTCGAGCTTATAAAGTCAGTCTCTCTCTCTCTCTCTCTCTCTCTCTCTCTCTCTCTCTCTCTCTCTCTCTGCTGCAGGGGAATGTCCCCAGAACTTCGGTTTTCTGTTGCAGGTGATAGGGAGAGAGAATGATTTCGAGGAACTGAGGATAAATCAAATGTTTACATTACTGTGAAAAAAAAAAAGGAACACGGTAGTCAAATCTACGTAAAAAAAATTTAGTCATCCGATCACAGACGATACGAAATCTGTGTTCAGTACGATTTGAAATCAAAATTGTGTGTTATTGGTCTAGTTATGAACGATATCGACATAAAATAAGACACTAATAAAGGAATGTCATTTAAAATGCAAATCTTGAATGTTGTTTATCTAACAATAAAAGTTATTCTCATAAAAAAAGACACTCGCAAAGGAAGTATCTTGATTAACAAATACGATTACAGTATTTGAATAACCTTGGAACTCGAAAACCCTCGCTATTAAATTATACTGTACGAGAGCCAAAAATGGATTATATTGCGTTTATAATGTCACATGAAACTGTCAGGTCCCCGGCGAAATTTCGTTAATTTTAAAAATTCCTTATAGATATTTCTGACAGTGGTTTTTTATGTATGTATATTTGTATGATCGTAATTGATACGTGCTTTTGGGCTGGTCAGAGTCACTTAAGTGTAAGTTACTCCCAAGGCATACTGAATTTAATATTAAACGATATGAGTGGCTTAATATTCGTGAATACAAAACAGACACGAGGATACAAGTAACAAAAATTCATATATGTATATGCAGTATATATATGTGTGTATATATATATATACAAATATGTATGTATAAATAAAGGCAAATGCCACGAAGGAAAAGAGAAACAACGGAGCGGTTGCTAGGCCTTTCGACACACGGCCGAAAGGCCTAGCAATCACTCCGTTGTTTCTCTTTTCCTTCGCGGCATTTCTTTATTTATACATTCATCACGTTCTATATCTTCGTGAATCAGTCATACATATGTATATATATACACAGTATATATATATATATATATATATATATATATATATATATATATATATATATATATATATATATATATATATATATATATATAAATATGTGTGCCTGTATATACAGTATATATATATATATATATTTAGTTGTATTCTTCTCAATCACGAAGATAAAATATTTACGATGCACTCCACAATGAAGATGAAGGAGAAACCAGAGAAAAGGAAATAGAGTTCTTAATTTGTCCCAACAGTTTCGCCCTCCATCAGGCCTCTTCCGGGGAACTTTATTGACTAATCAGTTTAAGAAAACATATACCGGACATATGTTTACATTTGGCTTCAAGACTTACATAAAACAAACAACCACAAATGGTTAACGGTGCTTACAACTGTTACAGGATAATATAAAATATAAATTGTCTAGTACATAGTTCGTCCAATAGAAAAGGTTAACAGTCTAATGAGGCTAAACAGGTAATTAAGTGAATACCTAAGTCAATATATTACATAATTTGTACTGGTTTTTCATGATATGTAGAAATAGCAGGTCTGTCCTGAATAAGCCTATACTGCCATTGAAGTTATTGTTTTCAGTATATTGAATACATGCTGTTTCTATTAGATTTCTTTCTATAAAATTATTGTTTCTGAACAGGATTCTTGCTTGAGACCACTGAATTGGATAAAAACACTCTCTAGCATGTTTACTAATGGCGCTGTTTCTTTGATCAGTAGCAATACTATATTTATGTTGTGCAATTCGTTTCTCAACAGTTTTTGCTGATTGTCAATATAAAATTTATTGCAACCACAAGGAATTTTGTATACTACTCCGTTGTCGTATAGAGGGCTGTTTCTTATCAAAGTTCTGCCAATGGTATTGCGGTAGGAAAACACAACAGTCACATTTAATAATTTAAGTGGGTGGATAATATGATCGAAGGCTGGCATGTATGGCAAACACAGTATATTCTATTAAAATTCCTATTTCCCTTAGTGGAATAAAATGATTTTTGGCTGCTGAGAAACACTCATCTATATCCTGTAAGGTAAAATTGTGCTTAAGACCTAATCCATATATATAGTCTATCTCGTCATCAAGAATTCAGGGCTGACTAGATGAAGAGCTCTAAAAAACATAGATCTTATACCTGACTGTTTTACTTGTTTACTGTGGAAAGATCTCGCATTGATAATCAGATTGTTGTTGCTATCTTTTCGGTGTACTTTAAACTTTAAAGTATTGTTATTTCTAATGACTTTAACATCCAAGAAAGCTATACTCTTATTTTCTTCCTTCTCAACAGTAAATTGGATCGAAGGTACTAACCCATTCAAGTGTATTAATGTGAGGTCTATGTCCAAGTGAATTTTCCAAATACTAAATATGTCGTCAACATAACGGAACCAAAGTATGTTGTCGGGTAAAATGGAATTAGCCAGCCTATTTCTTTCTAACATTTACATGGAATTTTATGAGAGTAGGCATTAATTCCATTTTACCCGACAATATACTTTGGTTCCGTTATGTTGACGACATATTTAGTATTTGGAAAATTCACTTGGACATAGACCTCACATTAATACACTTGAATGGGTTAGTACCTTCTGATCCAATTTACTGTTGAGAAGGAAGAAAATAAGAGTATAGCTTTTGGATGTTAAAGTCATTAGAAATAATAATACTTTAAAGTTTAAAGTACACCGAAAAGATAGCAACAACAATCTGATTATCAATGCGAGATCTTCCACAGTAAAACAAGTAAAACAGTCAGGTATAAGATCTATGTTTTTAGAGCTCTTTCATCTAGTCAGCCCTGAATTCTTTGATGACGAGATAGACTATATATATGGATTAGGTCTTAAGCACAATTTTACTTTTACAGGATATAGATGAGTGTTTTCAGCCAAAAATCATTTTATTCCACTAAGGGAAATAGGAATTTTAATAGGAATATACTGTGTTTGCCATATACATGCCAGCCTTCGATCATATTATCCACCCACTTAAATTATTAAATGTGACTGTTGTGTTTTCCTACCGCAATACCATTGGCAGAACTTTGATAAGAAACAGCCCTCTATACGACAACGGAGTAGTATACAAAATTCCTTGTGGTTGCAATAAATTTTATATTGACAATCAGCAAAACTGTTGAGAAACGAATTGCACAACATAAATATAGTATTGCTACTGATCAAAGAAACGCCATTAGTAAACATGCTAGAGAGTGTTTTATCCAATTCAGTGGTCTCAAGCAAGAATCCTGTTCAGAAACAATAATTTTATAGAAAGAAATCTAATAGAAACAGCATGTATTCAATATACTGAAAACAATAACTTCAATGGCAGTATAGGCTTATTAGGACAGACCTGCTATTTCTACATATCATGAAAAACCAGTACAAATTATGTAATATATTGACTTAGGTATTCACTTAATTACCTGTTTAGCCTCATTAGACTGTTAACCTTTTCTATTGGACGAACTATGTACTAGATAATTTATATTTTATATCATCCTGTAACAGTTGTAAGCACCGTTAACCATTTGTGTTGTTTGTTTTATGTAAGTCTTGAAGCCAAATGTAAACATATGTCCGGTAT
>NC_089746.1:12667194-12724694 GCF_040412425.1 Macrobrachium rosenbergii | reverse complement strand
AATATATATATATATATATATATATATATATATATATATATATATAGTATATATATTATATACAGTATGTGTGTATATATATATATATATATATATATATATATATATATATATATATATATATATATATATATACTGTATATATATGTATATATATATATTATCTTTATTAGCAAATAAGATTACGATAAATTGGTATATGTGTGTATGTGTGTATATATATATATATATATATATATATATATGGTAATAAATATATTTTTATGTAATAGATAATAGAATAAGTAAATAAATATTAAGCAAAGAAAGGAAAGTCTTGGACATACCCTCAAGCAGCAAGGAAACTCAAACAAAATCTGGATTCTATGGTACAGAACAGGAAAATAAAAAAAATAATTAAAAAAAATGTCAAGAGATATTATTTACTAAGGAGGGAAAGAGATAACAAAAAACATTCTACAAGCAATAAATACTCACCAACAGTTATTTGATTTACATCTTCAGGAACCTACAACTATAAATACAATTCTTGTGCAAACTTTTACCTGCGCAGAGATTCTGTAAAGTTTAACAATTTACAGTTTTGAATCAGACTCAACTTTTAAAACCTATAAAGGAAAACTTGTAAATTTTTCCAACTTTGTTATACATCGACATTCTACAGGATTTCAACACTTAAACAATACAAAACACAAAGAAACAAACAAAGCGTGGGAGTTTGTTTAACGTGTAAACTTCACAATTAATGAAGATCTGAAATCGTATAATTCCGACCTTTCAATTAACTGCCGAGTGGTAGCAGAGGACACCGTCTCTCTCTCTCTCTCTCTCTCTCTCTCTCAGCAGAAAGAGAGAGAGAGAGAGAGAGAGAGAGAGAGAGAGAGAGGATATTCAATTGGTTTGTCGTCTCCCAATGTTTGGAAAAATTTCTGTAATATGAGAGAGAGAGAGAGAGAGAGAGAGAGAGAGAGAGAGAGAGAGAGAGAATATTCAATAGGTTTGTAGTCTCCCAATGTCTGGAAAATTTTCTGTAATATGTGAGAGAGAGAGAGAGAGAGAGAGAGAGAGAGAGAGAGAGAGAGAGAGAGAGAGAGAGAGAGAAGGACTTGAGACGTCAGCTCAGCGGGCACGGCCCTACTATTGTGCCCCACCTCAGAAAAAGAAAAAAAAACACGCCACCAAGAATTTGTTCGTGAGCACCTCAACGACGTCATTTCTTTCCCCGGACACGGGACGAGCGACGTGCGCCCCTCCTAACGGCCCCTCGCGCACTTTTACTCCATAGACAGTTATTTGTTTCTCTTTAGAACCGATGTATGGTATTGGGAGCAGTTTTTCTCGCCCTAGGTTGGTCTCCTTCTGTCAGTTATTGTCGCTGGCCTAATTCCGCTACACCGATGTACGTGATTCCTCGCGGCTTACCGATGTTGAGGCGGTGTTTTTTTTTTTTTTTTTTTTTTTTTTTAACTTCAAGGTCCCGGGAGTTGTTTTTTTATGTTCTGTTTTTTTTATAATCTTGCCAGAGAAGTCAGACACATTCTCTGTGGCATTAAAGAGACAGGTAGGTTCAATAAAAAAAAAGGGGGAGCAAAGTCTATTCTTAGCAATGATCTCATCTTCTGGACTTGAAAACTTTAATTGTAGGGATAAGAAATTACTTGAGGAATCTTGAGAATATACTCAATACAGGCAAAAGTAATTCTCTGTGGCATTAAAGCGACAGGTTTAAAAAAAAAGGGGGCAGTGTCTATTTTTAGCACTGATTTCATTCTGAACTTGAAAACCTTTAATTTTAGGGATAAGAAATGACGTTGAGGAATTTTGAGAATATACTCAATACACATGTAATTATTCTCACGCGTTCACGTGTTCGTGTATACTCCGTATACAAGTATATACACACACACAAACATACATCTGTATATAAACGTGTACTTACTCATGTATTTCCTCTCAAATAACACAAAACTCCATGGTTTTATAAACACAAACCGAAACTCTAGATCAGAATGCGGAACAGCCTGTAAGGAAAGTATCATAATATATTCAACCATAAGGAATTATTTAGCTCTGTGGCCAAGGTATGGCTATACGACAATGGTCCGTGAGGGTTCTCTCTCTCTCTCTCTCTCTCTCTCTCTCTCTCTCTCTCTCTCTCTCTGGTGTATTTACACGGCAGAGTAAATATGCTTTTGAGAGCTGTAAATATGGTTGCTTCAGAATGACTGCGTTAGCGTCCTATTTCGTTTTCCCCCGAACGAGGGCACTGCTGTCGTTTCTTTGTTTCCATACGCTGTTTTAGTTACTTCCTTCTTTATTTTTGTCTTTTCCTCTCGTCAGTTCTTTTACTTTACAGCAGATTCGACAGTTTCATTCCTAATTTCAGCATAAAAGTGGACGTAACTTACTCAATTACAGCGGTATGTTATTACCATTACCTAGCAATTTTTTTTTTTTTTTTTTTGTTCTAAAGACAACATTTAGAAAAATATATCTTCGGTGAAATCTGATAAACTTGACAAGAAGTTTTGCCGATTTTGCTAACCTATTTTAAGATGGCGGCAATCGTTCCATACGATTTAACATTTTATATAATTACGTTAACGACTGACTTATTTTCAGTGATAAAAGCAATAGAAATATCAGATAAATTATACTGCCTTTGGAAGGTTATGTAAATTCAAAAACAAAGGACACAAATTAAATGTAACTGTTAGGACGATCTCTGGCTAACAGCACGAATGATCGTCCCTGATGCAACAGTATTGCCAAAAGGTAATGTCATTATTACCATGACATGCATACGTTAAAGGAGGCATTGATAGTATAAAGACATTATTATTATTATTATTATTATTATACAGAAAGAAGAAATCACTTATTAAAAAATGAATTGACAAATTAATACATTAAATAGACAAAAATGTAAGTAAATTATTAAAATAAAAGAAGAATTGTTTAGGGTAGTAATAACATCATTATGAACATTATTAACATCATTAAGGTCGGTACATTAACGGTATGTGACCACATTATTAAATATTCAGTACAAGGGGACAAGAGAATAAAGGCAATGAATATTTTTTACATAAGCAATGTCTCTCATCTATAACAAATGTGCCACGATATCAGTCACTTACCAACAATGATGTCACATGACAAAGCCTTGCCTAACCTAACCTGTCATAAGCATCCCTATATGACGGGAGACCAACCCTGCCTAACAGGGAGCAACGCCCCCTGACCCCCCTAACCCCCAAAATACTATTTGAATCCAGTTAATAGTCTCAACTAACAAATGAGAGTCGTTTTCAAAATCAGATTTACTTGGCAACTTAAATTTTGCTTCAATTTTTCGTTCTTTTCATTAAATTTCATCTGAACAAACTTACAACATTCGTCCATACGATGTGAGAAAATTGGCCTGGAATTGAGGAATTTTAAGATATCTCGCAAGCTACATACTTTCGTGGAACTGAGAATGGCCACTGAATATATATGTGTGTTGAATAAGATTCTTAGAATCAGAAAGAAAGGAGACCAAGGAGAAAATGAGATCACTTGGTTGAGGGAAGGAATTTAATCTGTGGTAGAAGATAATCAGTAATAAACCAACGATTATATATATACACGTATATATACATATATAATCTACGTTTTTTTTGCCACGTACGCTGGGACATATTTTTATATTCACAAATAATATTTTTTTATACTCACAAGTATTAAGCGACGAATTCCTTTCACTATGCCTCAGGAATATTATACTTGGGAGGAAGATATTCCTGAGGTATAGTGACCTGGATATTAAAATAAATTTGTGGCTTAATATTTGTGCACATATATATATATATATATATATATATATATATATATATATATATATATATATATATATATATATATGTGTGTGTGTGTGTGTGTGTGTGTGTGTGTGTGTGTGTGTGTGTGTATAAGAAGCCTTTTATACTGCATGTCGTTCGGTTAACACTTAGCCAAATGTAGTCAGCTACTAAGCACATTGAAAACCTCCGTGGCGTTGGAAGTGAGGCTTACAGCCTTTTCCCAAATAATCTTCCTGAAAAGCTGGAAGGTCAAACCCTCTGGCGCCGACCCTTTCTAAAAGGGAAAAATGTATAGTGAAATATATATATATATATATATATATATATATATATATATATATATATATATATATATATATATATATATATATATAAATTTATATAGTATATATATACATATTTATATATATATATGTATATATGTATGTATTTATTTATATGTATATATATTATATGTGTGTTTGTGTGTGTCTGTGTCTGTCTGTCTGTCTGTTTTTGTGCTTATGTATAAACAGATAACTAACCATATAAACAAAAGCAGATATAAACTAAGGGAATATGTGTACAAAGCCAAGGAGATTATAATTATAAATAAATAAAAAATTTCTAACGGATCAGCCAAATTACTAAGAGTAGACAGACAGACAAATTGATTGTTCATCTATTAACCAAGCTGGAACGCTGCAACAATTGCCATCGACATAAAAAAGAAAAAAGTTCTAGCTGTAACACTAATCCATTAACTTTATGCCAGCAAAACTTTTTATGTACGCAAAAGACTATATTTAAATACATCTTAATAACTGTTCACTCTGTTAAATCCCCTGCACTCAAGACAAGTAAAACATAAGCCAAAGTTTCTACGGCGCAATCGAGTTTTCTTTACAGCGTATAATGCTGTATGAGCCGCGGCCCATGAAAATTTCAGCCACGGCCCGGTGGTGGCATGTGTTGTTGGCACCTATAGCGTTGCCAGACGCACGATCATGGCTAACTTTAACCTTTAAAAAAATTAAAACTACTGAGGCTAGAAGGTTGCAATTTGGTATGTTTGATGATTGGAGGGTGGATGATAAACATACCAATTTGCAGCCCTCTAGCCGCAATAGTTTTTAAGATCTGAGGGCGGACAGAAAAAAATGCAAACGGACAGACAAAGCCATCTCAATAGTTTCCTTTTACAGAACACTGAAAACCAGTTTAAAACGATGACATTACTAAAAAAATAGAATAAGGCTTTCATTCAGGGGGGAGAGAGAGAGAGAGAGAGAGAGAGAGAGAGAGAGAGAGAGAGAGAGAGAGAGAGAGTACTGTTGCCATCATACCAAGAATCATCATGCAGTTCTCGGGGAGGACACAAAACGCTAATGACGACCTCTCACTCTCTCTCTTTCTCTCTCTCTCTCTCTCACTCTCTCTCTCTCACACACACACACACACACAACGCGATAAGGGCCAACCGCGAGTTGACGGGGGTCCAATCCTTTGTTGACCAAAGTCTTTACATACAATCGATCCAGCCTGTTCTTAAGTGGCTTTTAAGCCTCCTCGTGCTCTTCTAAAGACCCTCGGGAATCGATTCAACCTCTTAAAACGAGGGTGAGAGAAGGAAGAGAGAGAGAGAGGGGGGGAGAGAGAGGGAGGGGCGGAACGACAGTCATTACGGGCGTCTTACAAACAAACACACTTCTCCGGATGACGAAGACTTCCGAATAATTGCAATCTGCTCCCCCCCCAAACCCCGCCCCCCATTTTATAGTTGCGTCCAAATGCGTGGAAAGTTTGTCGGGGGAGGGGAGGGGGGGGGGGTTCTGTGAACGCAGCGTGGTGATTACGCAATTTAAAACGAACCACTAATTGTGAAGGGAGTTCTTCCTAAATAGTTCTCTTTAATCTAGCAGAAACCATGTACCTAAAATGTCTTCCCATAGGGAGGATTTTCACCATACCAAAGAATCACAGAGATACTACAGAGAACTAGAGAGATCTGTACATAATATCCGCCTCATCTGTGAACAACATGACAAGATGTTTATATTTCCAGCCTCCAAGAGGTCCTGGCGAAATCTGTTTGATAATCTACCTACTTCTTCCGCGCAGAGTAAACACACTTGATTATTTCGGGGGATGAAAATCTGAAACGCGATAACATCTTTGGGCTTAATGAAACTGCCTTGAATGGGGTAGGCCGTAAACAAGGATCCTCAAAATACGTCTTTTTTTTTGACGTTTGGAGGGAAGAGGCCCTTGAACAAAATACTGAGATTGTATTGAGATTTGTGACAATAGACCTGATTTGTCTATTTCCTCTCCTAATGCGGACAATTCATCTTCTACAATACTGTAATCATATCTCGACATTGTATGATTTCAGCCACTCATTACAACGAAGTCACAAAGACAAATGAGGAACTGAAAAGGGAACTTCTGCAGTCATTTCCAAACTGATGAAGCTGAAGTTCGCAAAAAAAAAAAGAAAAAAAAATTACCAGTAATCATATTTCGACATATTGACACTATGATTTCAGCCACTCATGACAACGAAGGAACAAAGACAAATGAGAAACTGCAAAATGAACTTCTGCAGTCATTTCCAGATTGATGAAGCCGAAGTTGGCAAAAAAATAAATGAATGAATAACAGTAATCATATTTCGACATTTTGACATTTTATAATTTCAGCCACTCATTACAACGAAGGCACAAAGACAAATGAGGAACTGCAAAGGGAACTTCTACAGCCATTTCCAGACTGATGAAGCTGAAGTTCGCAACAAAAAAAAATAATAATTATAAAAACTTCCTGTTTTTCGACGGAAAGACGAAAGGAGAAACGAGGCGTCTCCTCGACCTTCATTATTCCCCCGAACGAAAATCAACAGCAGAGGAGCACAATGAAGAAGCCTGTATTCAAAACGAGGGGAATTCGAGAGAGAGGATGAGGAAAATTAGCTCCACTGTTAACACTCATGAGTCTATGAAGTAAACAACTAAGGGCCCCAGTGACGGGAAGGAAACTGTTTCGGCACTTCTGTCTGTCCGGGTCGTTAGCGGTGGCGATAATGATGTCGTTGGAAATGATCAACAAGGGGCTGATTCGAGATTCAAAATCCCCTTCGGGGGAGAGAGAGAGAGAGAGAGAGAGAGAGAGAGAGAGAGAGAGAGAGAGAGAGAGAGAGAGAGAGAGAGAGAGGCAAAGGAAAGAGAGAGAGGGAGAGTAAGTAAGAGAGAGAGGGAGGGAGAATTAGTTAGCAAACAGGAGAGAGAGAGAGAGAGAGAGAGAGAGAGAGAGAGAGAGAGAGAGAGAGAGAGAGAGAGAGAGAGAGAGAGAATAAATAAGCAAATGAGAGAGAGAGAGAGAGAGAGAGAGAGAGAGAGAATAAATAAGCAAATGAAAGAGAGAGAGGGAGAGTAAGTAAGTAAGGGAGAGAAAGGGAGAATTAGTAAGCAGAGAGAGAGAGAGAGAGAGAGAGAGAGAGAGAGAGAGAGAGAGAGAGAGAGCACTGCGAAAAAAAAATTAGGTCTACGAAATTTCTGGAATATTTCACGGTACTTGGCACATCTTACAGGTAGGACAGAGAGGAGAAAGGTTTACACCTAAAAAAAGTAATTGTACCTACCTAAATTTCTTTCTTGTGGATAACTTCTGACGAATGACTATTTTTTTAATTAACCGATTGTCCGACTTGAAATTGCAATACAGCCGTTAGTTTGTAAATGGCATATGCTAAAAGTTTTAGTTGGTATCTGTTACAATATATCCGGAGTTACGATGTACATAGGCTCCCAAGCCCTGTACCACTATGCACATCAGAATGCTCAGGGACCTAAGATCAGTAAGTTTTCTCGTAGATTTTGTAGTTCTCAATTATGTCGTTTACAAAGTATTTACTGGTAACATGGTATCTATTGGTTACAAAGTATTTATTGGTTACAAAGTATTTACTGGTCACAAGGTATCTATTGGTTACAAAGTATTTATTGGTTACAAAGTATTTATTGGTCACAAGGTATCTATTGGTTACAAAGTATTTATTGGTTACAAAGTATTTATGGTTACAAGGTATCTATTGGTTACAAAGTATTTATTGGTTACAAAGTATTTATGGTAACAAGGTATCTATTGGTTACAAAGTATTTATTGGTTACAAAGTATTTATTGGTCACAAGGTATCTACTGGTTACAAAGTATTTATTGGTTACAAAGTATTTATTGGTCACAAGGTATCTATTGGTTACAGAGTATTTACTGGTTACAAAGTATTTATGGTTACAAGGTATCTATTTGTTACAAAGTATTTATTGGTCACAAAGTATTTATTGGTCACAAGGTAACTATTGGTTACAAAGTATTTATTGGTTACATTAATTATTTATGGTTACAAGGTAACTATTGGTTACAAAGTATTTATTGGTTACAAAGTACTTATACTCATTACTTAAATCAAACTGCTCCGGGATCTAAGGTTGGAAGGTTTTTGCATAACTTGAAGTTCTAAATTATGCCGGTTAAAAAGTATTTGTACTCCCGATAAGAAATAACAGAAATCTTTAAATTTCTAGCAAGTCTACCAAACACTGAAAATAAAATATTGCTAACTTTCATTACTATGAAAACTCTGTAGCTCATTTTTTCCTTGAGACGTTTCATCATTATTGACTAATACTCCATCCGAGGCAGATGCTGTATAATTACTTGGCCTAACTCACTTTCATGCAAAACCACCTCTAATTAATGAATTTTATTTTCTAAGAATTTTTTATTTAACACATAATTCATTCTCTAAATAATATTTCACGAATATAATCTTCTATAAAAAAAAGTCCCTATTCAACACAAAATTCACTCTCTGAATAACATCACAAATCACATTTCACTGGCAATACCTTACATTTCAGCGTATTACGAATGACGTCAGATTACAGTGAAACAAATCATATATACTGGACATTACAAAAGCGAAAACTCGTCCTTGCTTACTCAGCCCGATGAACCCACCAATACTGGCTTCGACAAAACAGCAGTTTGTTGTACATGAGTGTCATCAGTTCCGGGAACGGAAAATAAATTTAACTCTTGCTAACTCAGTGACTTTCCTGCAGTCGGGTTAAAAATATATACCAGTGGGACTCAAATAACTTCAATCACTCGCGTTGTGTGGCTTTGTGGTGTCCTGTTTCTGCGGTTAATCATTTACTTGAAAAAAAAATATATATTTTTTTTACTCCTATGCAAGGATATACTCAACTTGCAACGCGTCCAACTGGTAAAGTATTCCCAACATCTGCAACGCGATATTGTGCAGTGTTTGTTTTTTACTAAGTATAGGCTTTATGTCTCAATGCCATCTTCCTACATTATGCTGGGATTATCATTTACATGCTGTAATAGTTAAGATTTTGATTTAGTATCAAGCAAATATTTCCTCGTAGAAGACAATAAATATCCTTCCTCAATCGAGTTGTCATTTATTGTATATAGTTTGCACTACTTACACAATGCACTGTAAGGTCTACATTACCTCGCTGGAATGACATTCGGCAAAAACTGTCGGCAGGTCAAGTAATTTCGAAATAAGTCTTTCATTCTGACTCAGTTCTACCATATATCAAAACCTACTGATAATTTATTTTATTTTCAGTCTGATTCATATGCCTAATACAAATAATAGGTCGTAAGGTGTCGATGTGGATAAGAGCCACGGTGTGGACCTCTGGTTTGTCCAACCAACCGGGACGGAAAACGAACAAGTGACCTAAAATAAATATGCATCATCTAAGTTTAGTCTGTGAAGCCTTGGGAAAGTCCAGGCATTGTGAAAATTTAGTACAGTCAGTGTCAGTGAAGTACCATTCAAGTTCATATGAATTCAATGTAACATGACAATAAGAACTGATGAATTTTAGTTTTATGTAAAAAATAAAAGCTACTGAGATGGCTGTTTGTCTGTTCGTCCGCACTTTTTCTGTCCGCCCTCAGATCCTAAAAACTACTGAAGTTAGAGGGCTGCAAATTTGTATGTTGGTCATCCACCCTCCAATCATCAAACATACCCTCAGTAGATTTTATTTTATTTGAGCTTAAATTTAGCCATGTTCGTGCGTCTGGCACCACTATAGGTTCCAACAACACTGGCCACCACCGGGCCGTGGCTGAAAGTTTCATGGACCGTGGCTGAGCGTTTCAAACAGCATTATAAGCTGTACCGTAAACTCGATTGCGCTTAAGAAACTTCGGCGCATTTTTTACTTGTTTTATTGGGTTCTTAATTATAGGGAACAGTTTTATCTAACTGAATCTCTTCTCTCCCTCTTAACCTTTGCAAGAAGTTAACCCTGAAAGATTTAAAGCAAGCTTTAAATCAGCAAGAAGTTAACCATGAAAGAACGACTTAAAATCAAGCTTTAAATCATTTGAAATGACACAAAACCACACCACCACCAGTGCAAAAAAAAAAAAAATTCAGTAGAGAACAGTTCCACCATAAGTGAAAATTTCGCCATGGAAAAACTCCAGAGAGCATTCCTGACGTTTACAAATACGATTTTCAGGAGAATTCCACCTGCCCATTCAATTCGCGTTTAACTGGTTCCGAATTTGGCGGGTCAGGTATTCCCAAAGTGTTTTTTGGTTATTTGCTGCAAATATTTTTATTTTCCACATTATGAACTAACAAGGAAAAAAAGAAAAACTATTAAGTTTTCCAAAAATCCCAATAATAATAATATAAACAAAACAGTAAAAACAAAATCAAATTGCAAACATACAAGTACACTAATTTTGCAGTAATTAAACAATTCATAAATATTATCGGTTTTATTTTTCTGAATATCAAAGTGAGCTAACCTCCCAATAATCATTATTATTTATTTATGAGAAATCCTCTAAAGAAAACAAACGGGTAGAAAATTATTCATATCTGAAAAGCCGAGGAATACTGTATGCCCCCAATAGGGATGTTTTTCATAAAAAAAAAAACTTGTATCTGAATTTCTGAGCAGTGAATAAACTGACATATCGAAGCCTCCCTGAAAGTCTTATGAAACCCATTAAATATGGAAAAAAGGCTGAGCACTTAACTATGTGTGACCTCTGAATAATTACGAAGGCCAAGGGTCATAGGTTTCGGAATATCTAATCACTTACATTACTATGTTTGAGACTTTCTATCAAGAATAAAGGGCTGACAACACTGAGCTATACAATTCTTGTATTTAATTACATTCCAGGCATAATATCAAATTTCAACGTAGAGACTACATACGTAATTGTAATAACCACAATGCTCTCTTGACTTCTCGGCTCCTTCATATTTTTTGGGATACGTTTGTCAGTACAAAGCCTGAGGCTAATTTATTTATCTTCGCTCTAAAACTATCTGACCATTTAGCCAGGATGTGAAGTCTGCGAAGAACGTGTAGTCCATTCACTTTCCGAAATTCTTGGAGAACAATGAATCCTCTTAACAAGGTGAAGTGAGGCTTTACAAGGATAAAGCCTTCACCATCGTGAATTTTACTCTGAATATATATTTTATAACAAGTCTAAATGCAGGACAGGTCTTACCCACGGCAAGACTTTAAAAGAAGCATCTCTCGGAAGACAATGAACACAAAATACTTGTAACATTTCAAAGTAGTTTCATATTACAAAGGATTTCCAGCGAAACCACTTCCAGCAACAAGATAGTGGTTAAGTAATACTGGGTATATGGTCCACTCCAATACAAGCAAAAGGAAGAAAATATCTACAAGATAATGAATATACGTTTTCTCTCTCTCTCTCTCTCTCTCTCTCTCTCTCTCTCTCTCTCTCTCTCTCTAGCGCACGAGCCATACAATTAAAATAGGTAAACACTCTGGTCACTTAGGGGCATTGAAAGCGGCCGACTGTTCTGTAGGATTTAATCGAAAAAAAAGTGTGCAACTATACAAAGGCATTGCTCCCCTCCCCCCTTTTTTTGTATAATGAACACTACAGCAGTCATGACCACTGGGAGTTTAATACTTCAAACGGAAATGGTATTTTACGTAAACAGAAATGGACTCTGAAAGGCGCAGCGCTAACCGTACTAACTTAATTAACAAAGTTACATGTAATGTGGCCGCGAAAAAATCTGAGGGAACAATATATGCGCTTGATCCATTAAAAGGTGATGTATAATTCAGTACCAGTAGGCGTACGTGTGTGTAGGCTGCGGGGAGAGAGAGAGAGAGAGAGAGAGAGAGAGAGAGAGAGAGAGAGAGAGAGAGAGAGAGAGAGAGAGAGACCGCTGATGAGTGCCGGGATGTCTTTGTTAGAAAATGCAAATATTCAGAATATATTTTTACTTTTTCTTAAAGCTATTGAGTATTCGCTTTTTTTTAATTATGAAGAAAAAATATATAAAAATTTGTTATATTTCACGCTGTGTTTTGCTTCTTACTCCACAATTCCCAAAGTTATTCAAGGTCAACGCCCGAAAAAAAATAAATGAGATCTGGAATGTGGGCAATGATAATGACTTTATTAATACAACCGACTTAGTAAAACTCTACGGTAATTTGACCCCACGTTTATTTTACTGATTTGTTAACCTAAAACTAACTTTATGCTCCGTATACAGTTAAAGGAACTTTATATTGTATGCGCACATTACGATAGCTTTATATCTGTTTTTAACCAGCTATCTATATACCGAGACAGATATAGATATACCTATCAATATAAATCTCTCTCTCTCTCTCTCTCTCTCTCTCTCTCCCTATATATATATATATATATATATATATATATATATATATATATATATATATATATATATATATATATATATATATATATATATATATATATATATAATATATAATTATATATATATGTGTGTGTATATATATATATATATATATATATATATATATATATATATATATATATATATATATATATATACATACATATATTATATATTCACGCTTTCCTTCGAAAAATAGGTAGATTTTAAACCTACTTTCACCTTCGTATAAACAAGAGGACAAATGCACCAGCAGTGTTCAGCATATTAAATTCTAACGTTTAACAATTTTCGAGCAAAGAGATATTTTTCACTCCCCCCTTAAAATACGGCTGTAATTCTGTACAAAATTTTATACTTATACATATTACAGCTCATCCTCTTATACAAAACGTTTCATGGGGGAAAACTGGATGCTCAGGAAATGACAGAAATATTATGCAACTGAACGCTAACAAAAAAAAACAACAGATTTAATGAAAGCATAGCAATATACAGTGATTCATATTACCATAAATTGTCTCCAGTTAAACTTGGAATTTTATATGTAATGCACAACCACAGTTATCGTAAACACAAATACGTACAAGCAGTAACATTTATGCTTATATTCACTTGCCAGTATTATATCTATGTGCTAGTACTTATCGTAAACAAAGCACCTAAAAAACTCCACAAAAAATGGAATGTCCATTATTCTACTGGAAGAAGTACGGAAATAAATATGTATGCATATGTATATATTTATATACATATATATGTGTGTGTGTCTGTAGGCTACATTTATATAAATAAATATTTTTTTGATTCAGAAGGAAAATTCTTCTAAGCAACAACACACTGACACTTACCGGCTGCTCTGTGAGCAAGAGCTCGTGCTAGCATAACGCCAGCTTAATCATGGACAACAACAATAACAACAACTACTACAACAGCACAAAAATACATCGCAAAAACTCGCTGATGGCTTTTGGAACAAAACTTGAAGTTACAAAACAAACGTTTCAAATTAGAAAATTACAACACACGTTTGTATCCATCAAGCGTCGAGAACTTTACCCTTTAAAATGCCTATAGAAACCATTTTCCTAAAAGTGTATTGTAATGTTCCATTCGGTTTTCGTAGGACCATGAGTGCTGGGGGGAAGGGGGGTTTCCCCGAAATAAGTCGCGAGGTGCCGAGAATAAATAAGAGATTAGCTAATCCTCTGAGTGCTATTTCGCGTAAGATATGTTTTAATTCCAAACTCTTTTTTTCCGTTCTCCCAGTTTTAATGCATTTCTCTAATTCCATTGTGCCCGGTGGCAGGGGCAGTGAGGTCGTAATCATTTTGCAGATTTGTAGGTATGTATGTACGTTTAAAGGTATGCTGTATCTACATATTATGTACACATGCATATACATATGCAGACACAAATACATATGCATATATACAGATATATATATATATATAATATATATATATATATATATATATATATATATATATATATATATATATATATATATATATATATATATATATATATATATATATATATATATATTATTGCTTAAGAAATTAACAAGCAAAATAACTGAATTTCTTGCGAAAAGAGGTAGACCAAAGTACTAGCCTATATACTCTGTACTAACAACAAATTTAAAATATACACGAATATTAATAAAAAATTTTTGGGGGGAAAAAAAGACATTTGGATTAGATTTCTTTTCAAAGTGTCAGAAACTTGCACGCCGAGTAAAGAACAATAATGCGATAATAAGGCCTTCCATATTTGGTTTTGGAGTAGACTGAAGTACGCTAAATCGATCGATGGTTTCATGGGAAAAAAATCTGATAAGGAGAAAACTCGGACAGCAACTACAGGTGACATAGTCACATGAAAACTCTGTAATTTTTAATCTTCATAATGCCAACCCTAATATAAAATTGTATCACTTCACAAATTGTTTGTGGGAGTACGTGTCAATTCTATGTTCAGGCGCTCGGAATTGCTTTAATTTAAAAAAAATACAACATGAATCAATGAAAATGGTCTTGGTATATATATATATATATATATATATATATATATATATATATATATATATATATATATATATATATATATATATATATATATATATATATGAATGGTTTGTTCAGCACTGGTTTCTTTTTACTGTATTCCTTTCAAGTTTTATTAATTTTAATTTTTGTAAATAATTTTTTCCTTTTAACTTTATCTTTTAAAATAGTTTTTTGTAAATTTTAACGAAATTTGTTATATTTGCAGATTGAAGATGCACATAGTACATGTGCGAAACGTCTCATAAATAAATTATGGCCTTTTTTGATGTGTTTTGTGGACCCCGCTGTATGCCTTTATATATATATATATATATATATATATATATATATATATATATATATATATATATATATATATATATATATATATATATATATATATATATATATATATATATATATATATATATATATATATATATATATATATATATATATATATATATTTATATATATATATATATATATATATATATATATATATATATATATATATATATATATATATATATAAACGTCTGCGTGCCCGCGCTTTTGCGCGTGTGTTATGTGTGCTGACCTACGCCTAGCCGTATGTTACTCACAGCTGGTAGCTTAAAAAAAAAGAAAGAAAAGGTTTCAAAGAAAATAAAATGAAAAAAGAGGCAAAAACTGTAAATCTATTTTTACGAGCAACATTCACAAGGGAGGCAGCAAACTTGATTCCGTCGCAGAATAATTGAATTCATACCATCCAGCGGAGCGGCAGCAGAGCCTAGCCTGGGGTCGGCTACAAAAACAAAAAAGAAGAAAAAAAGTGAGGAAAAAAATAAAAAAACAAAACGAAACAAAAATAAATAACTTCGTCATTCCATTTACTCCTCATTATCGTTAGCGCCTACTTCAGCCGCAATTCATTTTTAACGGCGGCTCTCATGAAACGTAACGATGCAACTTCTGACAATTATTTCCGTCGTGGTATATATCACGCTCGAGGCGTTTGCACGAATGTGGTGGCCAGTTGCATCGCTCGCTTTGGTACTAAGTTTTTTGCATTCTTCGCAGGAAGAGAACACGAACGAGTGATAATGAATTGTTGAAATAAATATCTTTTATCTCAAAGACAATTTTTTATTTGATTTGATATTATTCTAATTTTTCGTGGCGTTTTAATCTTAACATTCCCATTCCAGTGATGCTGAACTGTTAAAATGAATACTCTTATCTCAAAGAGCTTTTATTATTTTATCTTATTCATTTTTATTTTATTTTATCGTTTATTTTCGTGGCATGTTAATCTTAACATTCCCCTCACGCTCATATCTCAGTGACATATACATTGCACATCCATTCCGGACTGTTTACTGATCAAACTGACAAACTGGCAAACTGCCATTTTAAATTGTAAATAAAAAAAAGTCCTTGTGTTCTTAAAAAAAATTAATCCTATACTTTTGACACTTAGTGTGCCCGCCACTGATAAATTATAGTACGGTATTTTCAAACCATAATTACTATACTTTTTTCTTTATTTGGTCAATTTATACATACCTTTTGTAATGATTGCTATCGTCTGTTAAGTATTAACGACAGTTCCTGATTTCCCTATCTTTAGAATAAAACTTAACATTTACCGTAAACTTTCATCTTTTGCACAATTATTGCCAAATTTTTTACTGTAAACTAACCTTTAGTTTCTGAATACGTATCAATTTCAGTCACACGAGAAAAGGTCTTATTAACATGTGCAACGTTTCTAAACGATTGCTCCCAGTTATTCATTTGTCGTCTCTCTCTCTCTCTCTCTCTCTCTCTCTCTCTCTCTCTCTCTCTCTCTCTCTCTCTCTCTCTCTCTGCAGGCCTACATGCGTTGTAACTTTCTAAACCTTTTATCCCTTGTTTTTCATTCTCTCTCTCTCTCTCTCCATCTCTCTCTCTCTCTCTCTCTCTCTCTCTCTCTGCAGACTCACATACATTTTAACTTCCTAGACCTTTCTTTAATCGCTCTCTCTCTCTCTCTCTCTCTCTCTCTCTCTCTCTCTCTCTCTCTCTCTCTCTCTCTGCAGGACCACCTACATTCTAACTTTTCTACTTTCCTTTCTCTCTCTCTCTCTCTCTCTCTCTCTCTCTCTCTCTCTCTCTCTCTGCAGGCTCACATACATTTTAACTTTCTAGACCTTTCTTTAATCTCTCTCTCTCTCTCTCTCTCTCTCTCTCTCTCTCTGCAGGATCACATACATTTTAACTTTCTAGACCTTTCTTTAATCTCTCTCTCTCTCTCTCTCTCTCTCTCTCTCTCTCTCTGCAGGCTCATCTCATTTTAACTCTCTAGACCTTCCTTTAGGCTCACATCACCTTCTAGACCTTTAATCTCTCTCTCTCTCTCTCTCTCTCTCTCTCTCTCTCTCTCTCTTCAGGCTTACATACATTCTAACTTTCTAGACCTTCCTTTAATCCTCCTCTCTCTCTCTCTCTCTCTCTCTCTCTCTCTCTCTCTCTCTCTCTCTCTCTCTCTCTCTCTCTGCAGGATCACATACATTTTAACTTCCTAAACCTCTCTCTCTCTCTCTCTCTCTCTCTCTCTCTCTCTCTCTCTCTCTCTCTCTCTGCAGGCTCACATACATTTTAACTTTCTAGACCTTCCTTTAATCTCTCTCTCTCTCTCTCTCTCTCTCTCTCTCTCTCTCTCTCTCTCTCTCCCTGCAGGCTCACATACATTTTAACTTTCTAGACCTTCCTTTAATCTCTCTCTCTCTCTCTCTCTCTCTCTCTCTTCAGGCTCTCTATCTCTCTCTCTCTCTCTTCAGGCTTACATACCTCTCTTCCTTTAATCTCTCTCTCTCTCTCTCTCTCTCTCTCTCTCTCTCTCTCTCTCTCTCTCTCTCTCTCTCTCTCTCTCCGCAGGCTCACATACATGCATGCATGCGCCTAATTACTGCTCAAGTTCCCGCTGAATTATGCATAAAGTTCGCACCACTATTACTCTTGAATTATCCACCTTGTAACTTTGCATCCTTACCACAATATTCCTCAGTAATTCCGATCATATTCTACTAATCCCCGCTTAACCTCTTACGACCTTCACTTTACTGACAGCGTAATCCAAAAACTGGATTATCGTAACTGATACCGTAATCCATATCGTAATTGACAGCGTAATCCAAAAACTGGATTATCGTAATTTACAGCTAATCCAAAAACTGGATTACCGTAATTGACAGCATAATCAAAAACTGGATTATCGTAATTGACAGCGTAATTTCAAACATGGATCATCGTAATTGACAGCGTAATTCCAAACATGGATCATCGTAATTGACAGCATAATCCAAAAACTGGATTATCGTAACTGACAGCATAATCCAAAAACTGGATTATCGAAATTGACAGCGTAATAAAAGAACTGGATTATCGTAAAAAAAAACGGATTATCGTAATTGACAGCGGAATTCCAAACCTGGATTATCGTAATTGACAGTGTAATCCAAAAACTGGGTTATCGTATTTGACAGCATAATCCAAAAACTGGATTATTGCAATTGACAGCGTAATCAAAATCTGGATTATCGTAATTGACGGCGTAGTAAAAAAAAATTGGATTATCGTAATTGACAGTGTAATCCAAAAACTGGATTATCGTAATTGACAAAGTAATAAAAAACTGGACTATCGTAATTGACAGCGTAATCACAAACGGGATTATCGTAATTGACAGCGCAATCAAAGACTGGAGTATCATAATTGACAGCATAATTCCAAAACTGGATTATCGTAATTGACAGCGTAATCCAAAAACTGGATTATCGTAACTGACAGCGTAATTTTAAAAAATGTATGATCGTAATTGACAGTGTAATCCAAAAACTGGATTATCGTAATTGACAGCGTAATCCAAAAACTGGATTATCGTAACTGACAGCGTAGTCCAGAAACTGGACTATCGTAATTGACAGAGTAATCCAAAAACTGGATTATCATAATTGACAGCGTAATCAAAGACTGGATTATCGTAATTGACAGCATAATTCCAAAACTGGATTATCGTAATTGACAGCATAACCCAAAACCTGGATTATCGTAATTGACAGCGTAACCCAAAAACTGGATTATCGTAACTGACAGCATAACCCAAAAACCGGATTATCCTAATTGACAGCGTAACCCAAAAACTGGATTATCGTAATGGACAGCGTAATTCCAAAACTGGATTATCGTAACTGACAGAGTAATTTAAAAAACTGGATTATCATAATTGACAGCGTAATCAAAACTGGATTATCGTAAATGACAGCGTAATGCAAAAACTGGATTATCGTTACTGACAGCGTAATCCAAAAACTGGATTATCGTTACTGACAGCGTATTCCAAAAACTGGATTATCGTAATTGACAGCGTAATCCAAAAACTTGATTATCGTAATTGACAGCGTAATCAAAATCTGGATTATCGTAATTGACAGCGTAATCCAAAAACTGGGTTATCGTAATTGACAGCATAATCCAAAAACTGGATTATCGTAATTGACAACGTAATCAAAAACTGGATTATTGTAGTTGACTACTTAATCAAAAACGGGATTATCGTAATTGACAGCGTAATCAAAGACTGGATTATCATAATTGACAGCGTAATTCCAAAACTGGATGATCGTAATTGACAGCGTAATCCAAATCCTGGACTATCGTAACTGACAGCGTAATAAAAAAAACTGTATGATCGTAATTGACAGTATAATCCAAAAACTGGATTATCGTAACTGACAGCGTAATAAAAAAAACTGGATTATCGTAGCTGACAGCATAATCCAAAAACTGGACTATCGTAATTGACAGCGTAATCCAAAAACTGGATTATCGTAATTGACAGCGTAATCAAAGACTGGATTATCGTAATTGACAGTGTAATCCCAAGACTGGATTATCGTAACTGACAGCATAACCCAAAAACTGGATTATCGTAATTGCCAGTGTAAGCCAAAACTGGATTATCGTAATTGACAGCGTAACCCAGAAACTGGATAATCGTAACTGACAGCATAATCCAAGAACTGGATTATTGTAATTGATAGCATAATCCAAAAACTGGATTATCGTAATTGACAGCGTAACCCAGAAACTGGATAATCGTAACTGACAGCATAATCCAAGAACTGGATTATTGAAATTGACAGCATAATCCAAAAACTGGATTATCCAGCGCAATCCAAAACTGGATTATCGTAATTGACAGTGTAATAAAAAACTGAATTATCGTAACTGACAGCGTAATCCAAAAACTGGATTATCGTAATTGACAGCGTAATCCAAAAACTAGATTATGGTAATTGACAGCGTAATCAAAATCTGAATTATCGTAATTGACAGCATAATCCAAAAATTGGATTATCACATTTGACAGCGCAATCCAAAAACTGGATTGTCGTAATTGACAACGTAATCAAAAACTGGATTGTCGTAAACGACAGCGTAATCAAAAACGGGATTATATTTGACAGCGCAATCCAAAAACTGGATTGTCGTAATTGACAACGTAATCAAAAACTGGATTGTCGTAAACGACAGCGTAATCAAAAACGGGATTATCGTAATTGACAGCGTAATCCAAAAACTGGATTATCGTAATTGACAGTGTAATCCCAAGACTGGATTATCGTAACTGACAGCATAACCCAAAAACTGGATTATCGTAATTGCCAGTGTAAGCCAAAAACTGGATTATCGTAATTGACATCGTAACCCAGAAACTGGATAATCGTAACTGACAGCATAATCCAAGAACTGGATTATTCTAATTGACAGCATAATCCAAAAACTGGATTATCATAATTGACAGCGTAATCCAAAAACTGGATTATCGTAATGGACAGCGCAATCAAAGACTGGATTATCGTAACTGACAGGGTAATAAAAAAACTGTATTATCATAATTGACAGCGCAATCCAAAACTGGATTATCGTAATTGACAGCGTAATCAAAAAACTGAATTATCGTAACTGACAGCGTAATCCAAAAACTGGATTGTCGTAACTGACAGCGTATTCCAAAAACTGGATTATCGTAATTGACAGCGTAATCCAAAAACTAGATTATGGTAATTGACAGCGTAATCAAAATCTGAATTATCGTAATTGACAGCATAATCCAAAAATTGGATTATCACAATTGACAGCGCAATCCAATAACTGGATTGTCGTAATTGACAACTAATCAAAAACTGGATTGTCGTAAACGACAGCGTAATCAAAAACGGGATTATCATAATTGACAGCGTAATTCCAAAACTGGATTATCGTAATTGACAGCGTAATCCAAAAACCGGATTATCGTAACTGACAGCATAATAAAAAACTTTATGATCGTAATTTACGGCGTAATCCAAAAACTGGGTCATCGTAATTGACAGCGTAATACAAAAACTGGATTATCGTAACTGACAGCGTAATCCAAAAACTGGACTATCGTAATTGACAGTGTAATCCAAATCTGGATTATCGTAATTGACAACATAATCAAAGACTGGATTATTATCGTAATTCCAAAACTGGATTATCGTGACAGCATAACCCAAAAACTGGATTATCGTAATTGACAGCATAACCCAAAAACTGGATTATCGTAATTGACAGCGTAACCCAAAAACTGGATTATCGTAATTGACAGCGTAATCCAAAAACTGGATTATCGTAATTGACAGCATAATCCAAGAACTGGATTATCGTAATTGACAGCGTAATCCAAAAACTGGGTTACCATAATTGACAGCGTAATCCAAAAACTGAATTATCGTAATTGACAACGTAATCAAAAACTGGATTATTGTAGTTGACTGCTTAATCAAAAACGGGATTATCGTAATTGACAGCGTAATCAAAGGCTGGATTATCATAACTGACACTGTAATTCCAAAACTGGATGATCGTAATTGACAGCGCAATCCAAAAACTGGACTATCGTAATTGACAGCGTAATAAAAAAAACTGTATGATCGTAATTGACAGTATAATCCAAAAACTGGATTATCGTAACCGACAGTGTAATAAAAAAAACTGGATTATCGTAGCTGACAGCATAATCCAAAAACTGGACTATCGTAATTGACAGCGTAATCCAAAAACTGAATTATCGTAATTGACAGAGTAATCAAAAACTGGATTATCGTAATTGACAGTGTAATCCCAAGACTGGATTATCGTAATTGACAGCATAACCCAAAAACTGGATTATCGTAATTGCCAGTGTAAGCCAAAAACTGGATTATCGTAATTGACAGCGTAACCCAAAAACTGGATAATTGTAATTGACAGCATAATCCAAGAACTGGATTATCGTAATTGACAGCATAATCCAAAAACTGGATTATCATAAATGACAGCGTAATCCAAAAACTGGATTATCGTAATGGACAGCGCAATCAAAGACTGGATTATCATCACTGACAGTGTAATAAAAAAACTGGTATTATCATAATTGACAGTGTAATAAAAAACTGTATTATCATAACTGACAGCGTAATAAAAACTGAATTATCATAACTGACAGCGTAATAATAAAAAACTGAATTATCGTAACTGACAGCGTATTCCAAAAACTGGATTATCGTAATTGACAGTGTATTCCAAAAACTAGATTATCGTAATTGACAGCGTAATCCAAAAACTAGAATTATGGTAATTGACAGCGTATAATCAAAATCTGAATTATCGTAACTGACAGCGCAATCCAAAAACTGGATTATCGTAATTGACAACGTAATCAAAAACTAGATTGTCGTAAACGACAGCGTAATCCAAGAACTGGATTATCGTAACTGACAGCGTAATCCAAAAACTTGGTTACCGTAATTGACAGCGTAATCCAAAAACTGGATTATCGTAATTGACAACGTAATAAAAAACTGGATTATTGTAGATGACTGCTTAATCAAAAACGGGATTATCGTAATTGACAGTGTAATCAAAGACTGGATTATCATAATTGACAGCGTAATTCCAAAACTGGATTATCGTAATTGACAGCGTAATCCAAAAACCGGATTATCGTAACTGACAGCATAATAAAAAACTGTATGATCGTAATTGACGGCGTAATCCAAAAACTGGGTCATCGTAATTGACAGCGTAATACAAAAACTGGATTATCGTAACTGACAGCGTAATAAAAAAACTGGACTATCGTAATTGACAGTGTAATCGAAATCTGGATTATCGTAATTGACAACGTAATCAAAGACTGGATTATCGTAATTGACAGCGTAATTCCAAAACTGGATTATCGTAACTGACAGCATAACCCAAAAACTGGATTATTGTAATTGACAGCATAACCCAAAAACTGGATTATCGTAATTGACAGCATAACCCAAAAACTGGATTATCGTAATTGACAGCGTAACCCAAAAACTAGATTATCGTAATTGACAGCATAATCCAAGAACTGGATTACCGTAATTGACAGCGTAATCCAAAAAACTGGATTATCATAATTGACAGCGTAATCCAAAAACTGGATTATCGTAATAGCAAGCGTAATTCCAAAACTGGACTATCGTAACTGACAGCGTAATAAAAAAAACCGTATTATCATAATGGACAGCGTAATTCCAAAACTGGATTATCGTAGCTGACAGCGTAATAAAAAAAAACTGTATCATCATAATTGACAGCGTAATCCAAAACTGGATTATCGTAACTGACAGCGTAATCCAAAAACTGGATTATCGTAACTGACAGCGTAATCCAAAAACTGGATTGTCGTAACTGACAGCGTATTCCAAAAACTGGATTATCGTAACTGACAGCGTAATCCAAAAAACTGGATTATCGTAACCGACAGCGTAATCCAAAAACTGGATTATCGTGCCTTTTCAATGCAAAATTTTTCCGGGTTCTGTTTTAAGTTCTTTGATGAATTATTAATCTAAAATATTTCTCCCCTTGTCAAAGTCCAGTTAACATTACTAAAAATGCACAAATAATCCCACAAATATTTATGATGAAGCCACTTTAATCTTTCTCTTACATTTTTGTTAACATTTGTATGCCATTTACTTGCTGAACTATGAATTCCTTTGAAGCATAAATAAAAAAATAAACATCCATTTCCTTTCTATTAACATCATAATTACAACATTCCCAAAGGCTTTTATTCCTCATTCTACTATTTCTCTACACAAGTGTTTTAATATATTCTCTACTTTCTATACTCATCAATGCAGGCCGACCCTTAAAAATGCACGAAATGAGAGAGAGAGAGAGAGAGAGAGAGAGAGAGAGAGAGAGAGAGAGAGAGAGAGAGAGAGAGAGAGAGTTCGACTGTGATGAATGAGAGAAAGAAGCAAATAGTTCGACTGACTGACGAAAGAGATAGAGAGATACAGAATGTTATATTAAACTAAGAAGGTCTGTTGAGAGAGAGAGAGAGAGAGAGAGAGAGAGAGAGAGAGAGAGAGAGAGAGAGAGAGAGAGAAAGAGTTCGACTGTGATGAATGATTGAGACAGAATCAAATACTTCGAATGACTGATGAGAGAGAGAGAGAGAGAGAGAGAGAGAGAGAGAGAGAGTCCCTTTCCCCTTCCCCCACCTCCGCAAAAAACGTACGTGATACACTGTAACATCAGAGTTCGCGAGCAAATACACTGGTGACTAAAATGACGAGAGAGAGAGATTCTCCGGCAAGAAAAATATGCGACGCTTTTAAAACCGATCCATTGAAATCCGAAACAGTACCCTTCCCCTCACTCCCGACCCACCCCCGAAAAAAAAAATACCCTCGTCATGGAAGGAAGAGGCGCATCGGCATTGGAATTTTCAGCCATTTTTTTATTTAATAAAACGTTCTGGCAGATAAAATCAATTCGAACTTTTCTTGCATTTCCGGGCCGTTGATTATTATTGGTCGCCCGTAAAAATGACAATCGTAGTCGATCCGTTCCGAGGAACGCTGGGTAAATTTGGACAATTTGTCGTTCAAAGGAACGATGGGCATATTAGGATAGACTAGCGTTCTGAAAGACATTGGGTTTATTTAATGTGTAAGCTGTTAGCAATTCTAATGAGTAAATGTGCCTAACGGAAATAGTTCCATTGACTGTCCTAATGAATTACCTGAAAACGGAAGTAATATCTAGTAATATGAAAGTGGGTTAGATCTGCAATACCAAAGTACATACATCGGGCGCATACAGTATGGTACACTTCTTGGTAATGCATACTCCAGTTGCCATTGTTACTTGCAACTTGGTTTTATCCTTTCATTTGAAAAAGAATGCCGTTGATCTCTCTCTCTCTCTCTCTCTCTCTCTCTCTCTCTCTCTCTCTCTCTCTCTCTCTTTGAGCTGACGGTAAACATACGCAACCGATATCATCTGAAAGGCACTGGTGGGCGGTGGGCAGCGTGCGCTTCCGCCAATCACGATTAGCTTTGCTGGTATATCGCCTGCGAATGACGTTTGCCGTCAGCTCTAAAAAATCAAAACAGTGATGACATGTCCAGCATAAGCCTCGTAAACACGAGACGTAAACACGCTTTGAATCCCGTTTGAAACGTTGTTTCTGACGTGTTTATATGTAAATGCGGGAAGTAGCTCGTTCGGACGTTCGAGAAACCGTAAACGTGTTCGGAGATATAAATACTGGGTTGGACATTTCCTGGGCAGGAATGTTAGGGGGAATAAGCACTTCTTTTAAGGAATAATTTCAGTGCGGACCGTGAATATATATGTCAGGAACATAAAACCTTGAGCCAACCCGTTCGTATAGCAAGGTTACGGATGTTTGCCTCAAGTTTTGATGCAATTATTATTATTATTATTATTATTATTTATTATTATTATTATTATTATTCAGAAGATGAATAATATTCATATGGAACAAGGTCGATGGTACCAATGACTTGAAATTCAAGCTTCCACAGAATATGGTGTTCATTAGAAAGAAGTAACAGGTGGCAAGGGAAGTACAGAGAGAGGAGATCAGTTATTAGAGAAGCAAATAAATTAACAAATTAATAAATAAATAAACTGTGGCATATTCTTGACATGTCGCTAACACTAGCCAGGGTAATGTTTTAGTTTGCGTTTGCGCATTGTCAGAGTGGATAACGATCATTCACTGCAGGAACTACAAAATTCAGTTTACTTGAGGACTCTTAGGAACAGGAAAATAACGAGTTGCAATTGCATTTGTCCTTTCATTACGTTTTATGGTATCATCATGGCAATAGCTCTCTACTAATGGAATTGAACTGAATATAGCATTTAGGCCACAGGCCACGCACTGGGACCAATGAGGTCATTCAGTGCTGAAACGGAAATTGACAGTAAAAATTTGAAAGGTGTAACAGGAGGAAAACCTTGCAGATGAACTATGAATCAATTGTTAGGAGAGGGTGGAAAGTAAGATGGAAGAAAGAATATGAACGGAGGTAGAGTAAAAGGAACTAAAGGGACTGCAGCTAAGGGCCGAAGGCGCGCTGCAAAGAACCTTAAATAATGCCTACAGTGCACCGCACGAGGTGCACTGACAGCACTACCCCCTACGGGGTCTCTGCTAATGGACACCTGAATTCATGGCAGAATGAATTTAGCACCAACTTTCAAAATGTTTAATAAAAATTCTTCATCAGAACATGAAGTAAAGTTCAAAATTTTTTTAATTATGACGGTAATTAATGTTTCTTGTCTTTCGAGAAACATCTGAATATCAAACTCTAACTAAAGGAGAATGGAAACTACAAAATATTTCCTTAATAATACAGGAGGAAGCTCAAGTTACACATTCAACTTTGTCTTGAAGTTGCGAAGAGTTTGATTTCCAACTTGCGTAACGAAACTTAAAATTCCACCGATGAGTTCGTCTCAACTTCAAGACTTCTGGAAGTAGTCAATCAAAGTCCTGAAAACCTGATAGTATATATATATATATATATATATATATATATATATATATATATATATATATGCATGTATATATATAGTATATATAAACATATCTATATATATATATATATATATATATATATATATATATATATATATATATATATATATATATATATAATTATATACATATACATATATATATACTGTAGAGTGTATAAACATATATTATATACATACATGTATATATACTATATATATATATATATATATATATATATATATATATATATATATATATATATATATATATATATATATATATATATATATATATAATGAATTTTTATCACATCAACGTGATTTATATACAATCATTAAGCTACAAATGTCGTTTAATATCCAATTTACGCTACTTCGGGAATATCCCCGAAGTAGCGTGAATTGGATACTAAACGACATTTGTAGCTGTGCATATATATATGTGTGTGTTCCTCCTGCTTATCAGAGCTGTCCATTAATCACTTACAGCACCGACTTAAGCGACGCATTTTTTCCCTAGTTCAGATTCATCAAAATAGTCTTTCTCACTGTGCTTGATTAACGTACACTTGGAATAAAATGAAATTCCCAAGAATGACTTAAAGGGAAATTAATCACTTCATGGCCAGGAAGCAAACTTCGCTGGAAGGCATAATGAGACAGAGACAATATGTCCATTAATCAATTTCCGATGACGGTAAAGATGATTTTTAAGGACGATCTGGAAACGGTAAAAGAGTAAAACAAAACCGATAGTATTATGATGAAATGGGGATCTTGATGAAGGTAAAAGTCACTTGAAGCGATGAGGAATGATTGGCAGCGGCGAGCAGAAGAGAATGGAAGAGAATGTTAAAGGGAGAGAGGAGAGAAAAAGATCATTTTCAGGCAAGGCGTTAAGGTAAGCAACAGACGTTAAGATAAAAACGAGACTAAGCTCAAACGAACCTTATTTTAATATATGTAGCTGGTAATAAACCTACAGGGAACACAGTTAAAGGTTAATAATGGCAAATCCTTTAAAAGTTTTTTTTCAGTGTTAAGGATAAAAGAACCATCTTCATTTTCCTCCTGAAGTTCAAGATGAACCTTACGAAGTTAATGTACAGTAGCTGGTATTAAACCTACGAGGAACACAGATAATATTAACATGAATGAGTGTTTTACATTTTTTTTTTCCAATGTTAAGGATAAATGAGCCATCTGGATTTTTCCACTTGTAGTTAAAGACAAAAAACAAATACACACACACACACACACACACACACACACATATATATATATATATATATATATATATATATATATATATATATATATATATATATATATATATATATATACATATACTGCTTATTTATAAGAAAAAGACAAACCGTAAAGAGAATAAACCTTCCCACTAAATAGGTTGAAGGTCTCCTCCAAGAACTTCAAATAGAAGTGAGGTCGACGGAAAGCTCATTATCTCAACACAGTAAATGTGATTACCTGGCTTAAAATGGCTTGGACGTCAGACACATGCACACATAGAGAGAGAGAGAGAGAGAGAGAGAGAGAGAGAGAGAGAGAGAGAGAGAGAGAGAGAGAGAGAGAGGAGGAGAGGGGGAGAGGGGGGATTTAGAGGTTACTTCTGCTCTAAAGTAATTAAAACAAAAGACAGATAAGACACGAGAGAGAGAGAGAGAGAGAGAGAGAGAGAGAGAGAGAGAGAGAGAGAGAGAGAGAGAGAGAGAGAGGGAGACAGAGGGGTTGGATTCGGACGCTACTTCAGCTCTAAAGTAATTAAAACAAGACAGAGAGAGAGAGAGAGAGAGAGAGAGAGAGAGAGAGAGAGAGAGAGAGAGAGAGAGAGAGAGAGAGAGAGGGCTACAGGGGTAGGATTCGGACGCTACTTCAGCTCTAGAGTAATTAAAACAAAGAGATAAGACGACGAACTGAAAGAGGATCCTAACTGGATAAGTTTTTAGATAAGAAAATCTACGGATTTCCTTTTGTCGAGGAGAGCAGCCATGTTGTATCCATGGCACGTGGCAGACGCCATACAAGGTCACACTAATTGCCAAAATGCCAATAGATGACGGAATTCCTCGTGGGACACCGTAGCTAAGTATATTATCTGGACAACTTTAGAAGCTTTTTAGAAAAAATGGCTTACGCTTGAAAATATTTCTTTCAGCAACATTAGAAAACAAGTAAAAAATGCGCAGAAGTTTCTTCGGCGCAATCGAGTTTTCTGTACAGCCGCTACAGCGTATAATCAAGGCCACCGAAAATAGATCTACCTTTCGGTGGTCTCGGTATAATGGTATATGAGCCGCGGACCATGAAACTTTAACCACGGCCCGGTGGTGGCTTATCCTATATAGTAGCCATAAGCGCGATTATGGCTAACTTTAACTTTGAATAAAATAAAAACCACTGAGGCTAGAGGGCTGCAATTTGGTATGTCTGATGACTGGAGGGCGGATGATCAACATACCAATTTGCATCCCTCTAGCCTCAGTAGTTTTTAAGATCTGAGGGACGGACAGAAAAAGTGCGGACAGACAAAAAGTGCGGACAGAATAAAGTGTGGACGGAAAGACAAAGCCGGCACAATAATTTTCTTTTACAGAAAACTAAAACAGATTATTAATTCTGTATTTATTTCAATTCCATAAAATTACAAGGCAAAATAAGGAGCAGTTACCCAAGACGAAAGATTATAATTCTAAACAAAAATTAGCAGTGTTTGGGAAGTCTTTAGTAACTTTTCAGAAAAAGGTTTAAGGTTGAAAACACTTCTTTAAGCTACTTTAGAAAAAACTCAAATTATTGATTCTGTATTTATTTGCGATTCCATAAAATTAAAAAGAATATTGCGCTACATTACGAGGCAAAATAAGGAATATTTAGCCTCCGGTAACCATTCCTTCTTCTGCCTCGTAATGTAGCGTAATATTCCTTTTAATTTTATGGAATTAAAAGGAATATTGTGCTACATTACGAGGCAGAAGAAGGAACATTTGGCTTCCGGCAACAATTCCTTTTTTGGTAATATTCCTTTTAATTTATGGAATTAAAAGGAATATTGTGCTACATTACGAGGCAGAAGAAGGAACATTTGGCTTCCGGCAACCATTCCTTTTTTTGCCTCGTAATGTAGCGTAATATTCCTTTTAATTTTATGGAATTAAAAGGAATATTGCGCTACATTACAAGGCAAAATAAGGAGTATTTAGCCTCTGGTAACTATTCCTTCTTTTGCCTCATAATGCAGCGTAATATTCCTTTTAATTTTATGAAATTAAAAGGAATATTGCATTACATTACAAGGCAAAATAAGGAAGAGTTACCAAAGGCTGAATATTATCATTCCACACAAAATGTGTGTTTGGGTGTTTGGGAAATACGACAGCTGAAAACGACCCGTCAGAAATTATCCAGCGGGGAAAATCCGAAAGATGATAACTCGAAAATCTTGAATAATATCAAAGCAGAGCCGCGGAATTCCCCGGCAATCCCCGAGAGATAAGGGCGAGAGATAACTGCGACAGGAGAGGGTGAGATGAATGAACCTTTCTTGAAGGATTTAAAAACTGCTGAAATAGGGGAAATTGAAATTCTAGGTCATTTACGCGAAAACTTTGAAAAACAATGAAACCGCAACAGAATGATGTCAAAATGGACGTTGCCAAAATGAGAGGTACACCCACCAGCATTACTGGAAAAAAAATAAATTAAATAAGTAAAAAAACTCTTGTTTCATTTACGTCTAAAAGCTGAATTCACATTTGGGTTCTTGTGTCCTGAACAACAGAAGGAATCAATTGTGGAAATAAGTTGGAAATTAGCAACTGAAGGAAAAATCAACAATCGCCCTAAGTACAGATGTCCATAAACAAGGTGAAAATACAGGTATTTCATAAACACGGAACGCCGACGGAAAATATGAATCGATATATAATGCAAACCACAGTTCAGAATTGAGAGAGAGAGAGAGAGAGAGAGAGAGAGAGAGAGAGAGAGAGAGAGGAATCTTTTGACGCAATCGTAAGCATTGCTCCCAACTCTAGAATTGTTTGTGGGTCCCTTCAACAAAATGGGGGAAAATCAATTATTTGCTTTGTCATCAGGGTTCCATAAGGCTTCGAAGGCGTAATGACAGAGAGAGAGAGAGAGAGAGAGAGAGAGAGAGAGAGAGAGAGAGAGAGAGAGAGAGAGAGAGAGAAAATTACTCTGCACCTCCCTTCGAAAACGTCAAACAATCCACCATCTGGAACTTTTAGGTCCTGCAACAACAACAACGAACTATGAGCCTCGTACGACGATCTAATGGAAAACACAAAAGATGATTTCTATGAGTTTCTCCGGCCCAGCAACTTCCGCCACAGCCGTAATAAAGGGAAACAAAGCCAGGTGCTCGTAAAAGAAAGCAGTCACTACCCCGGGGGAAATCAGAGACTCCCAAAATTTGTACTGGAGGCGAATGAAATGCGGGAAATTATAGAAACTGCATAAGGAGGGGGGGGGGGAGGAGGAGGAGGAGGAGATGACATTTTTCCTTAAGAACGGTTTCTACAAAGGACTTCTTAACAGGATCTTTGTGAGCGTTTTGTAAAATGCTCTGTACGATCAAATATGTGGGTTACATTTTCCACAAGATCTTACTGAAACATGATTTGGGGGCCGGCATTCTTTATAACAGGAACTTGTTGAATTTTTTCAAGATGAATTTATGCCACTACAACGGTAAATAAGTGCAACAAAAATTACACAAATGAATATAAAATAGCAAATAAAATAACATAAAAAATTAGAACATGAACTTGCTTTTGTAATCGAAATTTCATTCACAACCCTAGTAAATGTAAGCCAAATCTAATATGAAGTACGCATAAAAAAAGATCAATGAGAATTATACAAGAAAATCAGTCACAAATGTTTTATATTTTGGAACACGTGCTGTGATTAAAAGGAACTTATATTTTAGTCGACTTTTGCAAATTTTAGATACCCCTGCAGTTTGAGGCCGCTTCCTTTCGAAGAACCTTCAACTGATAGTGAAAAATATCCTCAAGCAGGTTGGTTTTCAGGCAGCGAACGCCTTCTCTACTCTACATTAGCCCAAACGTCAGTGGTCGTAACGCAGATACAACACAGACAAGTAACTAAACAATCATAATGATATGCCCGATGCTAGCCAGCCATCAGCACGATATACTCCACAGAAGAAATACCTCTTCGCCCGTCTTAGCACCAGTTGCTGAATACACTAACCATTGCATCTTTCCTTACAGATGGTTCCTTGGGTTCTTCACCTGGGTGTTGGAACATCCAATCTGATAAGGAGGATGAACAGGTTCGTGTGTGTTCTGACATTAAGGGCTTAGTAGTACCTATTATCGGACTGTGAAGACTCATAAACCAGGCAATTCCTTGAGTTTTATGATAGTCAAGATGTCATCTCTTACTTGCAAGAGGGTTTAAGCACTTAATAAAATACCCAGTGCCTGTAATTGTCCGCTGAGTTTATGGACTTACTGAAGACAACAGCACTGCAAGATGCAGTCAGGTTATTGGTATTCAAAAACCAGTTCAACAAAGTTCAACCCGTGAAACGATCCATATACTGTATAAACTTCGATAAATTTAACAGGTTCCGCTGAACTATACAAAACAAGTAAAAAATGCTCCGAAGTTTCTTCGGCGCAACCGAGTTTTCTGTACAGCGCAAAGCTCTATCTTTCGGTAGTCTTAGCATAACACTGGATGAGCCGCGGCCCATGAAACTTGAACCACGGCCCGGTGGTGGCCTGGCTTATATCTTTGCCAGATGCACGATTATGGCTAACTTAGACCTTAAATACAATAAAAACTAATAAGGCTAGAGGGCTGCAATTTGGTATGTTCGATGATTGGAGGGTGGATGATCAACATACCAATTTGCAGCCCTCTAGCCTCAGTAGTTTTTAAGATCTGAGGGCGGACAGAAAAAGTGCGGACGGACAGACAAAGGCGAAACAAGTTTCCTTTTACAGAAAACTAAAACGAGTGCAAGCGGCATAAGTAAATGCATAAAAATACCTGCATATATATAAAAATAAATACATTTATTGATGAAACAAAAGAACCTACCGGCCCAGAATAACGAGTTAAACCCAAGAGATGACGATATAAAACGCCGACAGAAAAAAAAAAGAGAAATATGAAACAAACCAAATGCATATTAAATTGGAACTGAGCTGACCACGGAATTCTTCCCCCAAAAAATAACATTTTGTCAAACTGCAAGAGTCTTCTAATATTTGAACACTCGCTCGCAGATGCAGCCTACAAAAGCATGAAGATAAGGAAATATGCATTTTCCTCTTGAAGAGGAAGTCCTGGAAAAGACTTCAAAAGGGAGAGAGAGAGAGAGAGAGAGAGAGAGAGAGAGAGAGAGAGAGAGAGAGAGAGAGAGAGAGAGAGAGAGAGAGAGAGAGAAAATGTGGTATTCTCTTGACAAAAAGAGAGAGAGAGAGAGAGAGAGAGAGAGAGAGAGAGAGAGAGAGAGAGAGAAAATGTGGTATTCTCTTGACAAAAAGTTTTCAAAACAGAGAGAGACAGAGACAGAGAGACAGAGAAGTGGGCTACCCCTCTTGACAAAGGCTTCAAAACAAACACACACACACACACACAGACACACACACACACACACACACACACACACAGAGAGAGAGAGAGAGAGAGAGAGAGAGAGAGAGAGAGAGAGAATGTGGTATTCTCTTGACAAAAAGATTTCAAAAGAGAGAGAGAGAGAGAGAAAATGTGGTATTCTCTTGACAAAAAGTTTTCAAAACAGAGAGAGACAGAGACAGAGACAGAGACAGAGAGACAGAGAAGTGGGCTACCCCTCTTGACAAAGGCTTCAAAACAAACACACACACACACACACAGACAGACACACACACACACACAGAGAGAGAGAGAGAGAGAGAGAGAGAGAATGTGGTATTCTCTTGACAAAAAGATTTTGTTCGTAAAACACCTGTATTTGCTTGTTTCATGGATATGTCTAAAGACTTTGATAAAGTGTCTCATAAGATGTTACTTGAAGTACTGTCAAAAAGGAATATTCCTTGCTATATTATTAAACTGCTTGGTGAATGGTATAAAAATCAGCAAATGATTGTCAAATGGGGCCATGTATTTTGAGTGAATTCTCCACTTCATGTGGAGTGAGACAGGAAGTTTACTTTCACCTTACCTGTTCAATGTATATATGGATGACCTCTCACAGAGACTGAGTCAAACTAAAGCGGGGTGTTATTTAAACAACATGATTTTTAAACCATTTGCTGTACGCAGATGATATTGTTTTATTTGCTCCTCAGTAGGTGGGCTACAACAGCTTGTAAACATTTGTCGTGATTTTATGTCCGATAGGCTTCTATTGCTAAATGTAAAGAAAACCAAATGTATTATTTTTCTAAGAGTAAGATTTGCCCAAGTAATATATCACCTATTGTTGTTAACAATGCACGTATAGATTTTGTACCTGAAATAAAGTACCTAGGATATTATCTCACTGCTCAAAATTCGGACGATGCCCATGTAGAATATTTGTACAGAGGTCTATGTACGAGGGGCAATATGATTTTAAGGAATTTTTCTAAATGTAGCGCTGATGTCAAGAAAATGCTTTTTACGAGTTTTTGTACAAGTTTTTATGGCATGTCTTTGGTTGTCAGAGCAAAACAACGGACTATGAATAAGCTGAGGGTATGCTACAACGATAGCCTTTGAAGACTCATGGGCATTCCGAGGTATGCAAACGCATCCGCTCTTTTTGTGGGTTTTGGTCAGCCATCTTTTCAGGAACTGAGACGCAAAGCCATAACAAGCTATTTGCAAAGGCTGAAGAATTCTGAAAACGGTATTATGAAGAGGGTTGCCCACCCACTTTACTTGCATCATTCATTTATTTTCAAACACTGGAAAGGCCTCATTTATGCTTAGTGCATCTGGTGCGCTCTTTGTGTAAGAATACAGTATTTCTTTTGTTTTGTTCTGATATGCTACATATGTATATGTCCTTTTAGTAGGAAGTATCACTTGGAGTCATTATCCGCACCTCATTCATATCATAATTTTTCACATCTCTTTCGTAATAATTTCTCATAATTATTTTAAATTTTTATTCTTTTAAGGTTTGGAGGCTTTTTATGTATGTTTATATATGTATATGTATGTGTTTATCTATGGCCATTTATGTCCGAAATAAAGATTTTGAAAACACACACACACACACAGAGAGAGAGAGAGAGAGAGAGAGAGAGAGAGAGAGAGAGAGAGAGAGAGAGAGAGGTATGTCCCTCTCGACGTCACATCGAGAGGAACCCTATTCGGTACGTTCGACCAATCAGGAGGGGCATTTTTATGGAGGGGATTCTCCAGATTACTAATCTAAACTTTTGAACTCTTCCAAAACTTATATCTGATAACAAGTGACTGCAAGGTTGCCTCCCTCTCTCTCTCTCTCTCTCTCTCTCTCAAGGTATCAGAATTTTTACTTTTTATTTTTTTGAACTCTTCCAAAACATATCTTTTAACAAGTCACTGCAAGACTCTCCTCTCTCTCTCTCTCTCTCTCTCTCTCTCTCTCTCTCTCTCTCTCTCTCTCTCAAGGAATCAGAATTTTTACTTTTTATTTGTTTGAATTTTGCAAGATATATATAATATCTTTTAACAAATCACTGTAAGGCTGCCCGCCTGCCTGCCTGCCTGCCTGCCTGTCTCTCTCTCTCTCTCTCTCTCTCTCTCTCTCGGAATCAGAATTTTTACTTTTAATTTTTTCTCTCTCAAGAGATTTAAACTTTTAACATCTTCTTTAATTCAATTTGGGGATCACGAGACACACTGCAGTGATGGACATTGTTGAAGCGTCATCCCTTTCTGATTGTCGTCTTGGAAAAGTAATAATAAAATTCTGAATATTCATAGGAAGTTTTGAAGCGAAAACCCTTACAACTGCAGGAAGCTTTTTTTGGGGAGGGTTGCTGTGGGGGCTACGTCTAGACTATTATTAAACTGCATAGCGCTCTATTTTGCTATTCCGTTAGCCTGCAAAATTTCCTTTCAATTTCCTTAATAAATTTTATTATGCTCAACTGCAAATAATTTTTCCCATGTTTCAAATTTTTCATAATTCATGCCAGGTCGCTCTTCTATACTTTCAACTCACCGTTTCTTTTTCATATTTGTTTTTTCCCCTATATTTTATACTCACTTTTTACATTTTTTTTTATTTCTCTTATTCATTTTCTCCTTTTGAAATCCACGCTCAGTTACTCTCGTACATTTTATATTTGCATTTTGCATGCACGTTTCTTTTTCTTATATTTTTGTCTTTACACCATTCATGTCCAACTGCTCTTTTACGTTTTTCCTTTCATACTCACTCACTACATAAAGAAGACACCAGACAAAAAAAAATTATTCAATCCTTTGAAACTTTCGGTTCAAATTCCAATTAGGAACAAAACTTCCGGAAGCCTCCTCTTGGTGCTCTCTGCAATCCCAAAGACCTTTGAAGTGACTTCCTTCAAAAATCAAGGCCCCCTGAATTATTATATTAACTTTCCCTTCGACGGAGGGAACCTACAGAGCCATCAAGAGGAGCACTGCATACAGTCAAAAGATTTTTTCTAGACGTATAAAAATGATCGTGAAATGAATTGCAAATTTAAACAAGTGTGTACAGCCGCTACAGCGTCTAATCAAGGCCACAGAAAATAGATCTATCTTTCGGTGGTCTCGGTATAATGCTGTATGAGCCACGGCCCATGAAACTCTAACCACGGCCCGGAGGTGGCCTATCCTATATCGTTGCCAGAAGCACGATTATGGCTAAATTTAACCTTAAATTAAATAGAAACTACTGAGGCTAGAGGGCTGCAATCTGGTATCTTTGATGATTGGAGGGTGGATGATCAACATACCAATTTGCAGCCCTCTAGCCTCAGTAGTTTTTAAGATCTGAGGGCAGACAGAAAAAGTGCGGACGGACAGACAAAGCCGTCTCAATAGTTTTCTTTCACAGAAACTTAAACTGGATCAATTTATCTCAAATTATTTTGAATTAACAGACTCATATTTCTTTTAATATGCGAATAAATAATATTTAGACCCTATAATATCCAAGACATCCTCAGAGAGAGAATTTTAATTTATAAAAACCAATCGATTAACCTACCTATAACAATTTTCGAAATCTTTAAACATATCAACAAAACAGGCAAAAAAAAAAAACCTGATTAAGCAGCCAAGTATAATGCTTTGGTCCGTCAATGATAATGTCACAACAAAAAGGGCGACCAAAATAATCATATTCTACTTTAAGTAAACATAAGCTAAATATTCACAGACCCATACTGCTCTAAAATCTGCAAAATCTTCGAAACTGAGATATGCCACCTACTGGGCTCGTGAAACACTAATACGCAAGCTACTGCAGTTGCAGAATGATTCTTCGATGCTTTCCACGAGCGTTTAGGGGGTCCCACTTGCAATATCTGCAAAATCAGTAGTAAGGCGAGGGAGTATCTACCATTTTTCTCAGTTTTGTATTTTTGCAGATACTGCAGTCTTCCCTTTTAGGGCAGCATGTTATCCCATATTATCGTAATTCCAAAACACACCATTTTGCTACAAGAAAATGTTTGTAAAAAATATTTTCTCGACAGCTTCTCATTCTATTTAGGCTGGTCGCAAGCTTAAAAATCCTTCATCTCTAGAAACTTCGAATGAGCATTCTAAAATAAAATGAAAGAGAAAAGGGGCAGCACCAGTCCTTCATCCCTTTCACAACGAAAGCTCATCATCAACTGGGGGCCCTTTTGCGCGTTTCGTGATTTATATGGTCGTTCTCAGCTCGGAAGCCAGGGCTCGGCCCAACAAAAGAGCACGTCCGCTGTCGACATTATTCATTTCTTTACTCAGTTGCAACCACGAAACCAAACCATTTCGTGGTTTTCGTTCAGCTTTGTATACGTATATGTGTGAGTGTGTGTGTGTGTATGTATATATATATATATATATATATATATATATATATATATATATATATATATATATATATATATATATATATATATATATATATATATATATATATATATATATATAATACATACATATATATATATATATATATATATATATATATATATATATATATATATATATATATATATATCTTTTTTTTTCTTCTTTTTCTTTTAACGTGCTTTTATTCCCATTTTTTGTATGGGGTAAGCACGATGCCTTCTTTTGAAGGACATTTGGGGTAGACCTGTGGTATATATATATATATATATATATATATACACACACACACACACACACACACATATATATATATATATATATATATATATATATATATATATATATATATATATATATATATATATATATATATATATATATATATATATATATATATATATATATATATATATAACAAATCCAAAAAACTGCGGTGCAGTTTCAGGACTTATCATAGCGATTTAAATACATATATACGCAGTAAAATCGCCTGACGTGTAATGTATGTATAAAAGATATCTCACGAAGGAAATCAAACATTCGGTATAAATCCCCGAGTCTCATTTTTCCCTGTTGTATATCTGCACACACACGTATATATTATATATATATTACATATTTATATATGTGTGTGTATATGTATATAGTACGCAAACGCACAAAGAGAAAAACATAGTAAAGAAGACTTGATAGCCATGTGAATGAAAAATACGGCAGTCATCAAAAAATACCTCAATATCCACCAGTCTTACAAAATACAATGTTATCATACGATGAGACCGCGAGATAGTCCGATCGTGACAAGTGTTGTTCGTCGCACCGACAAAGGGTTTTTCAACTTGAATCGTAATTTATTCAAGATCATATTGCTCAAAGATTCAATGCAGTTTTGCTCAATTCTTCAAGTTCTGGGTAAAACATAATTGGCTAGACTTGTTCTTATCTACTTGCAATATTTATTCATCTGATATAAAAGTTATTCAACACTTTTTAAAACATTCAGTAATTTTTCAAATATCTTAATCACTTGACAAGGTAAAGTGAATAAGTCATAAAGCACTGCCGACAATCTGTTATCGTGTGAGATACGTTTGTTCATCAGTGAGCTCAGTCATTCGGAAAATCCCTTTTTTCACAAAAGTCGCAAAATTTCTTCTGATATATTATCTTGATGCGTCGATGTCACGTAGGTTTGGTTTGGTTTAACTGAGTCTGAGCCACGCGACAGTAATTGCAAGTGATGGCCCATCAGCCATTATTATTATATATACAAACAATGGCTGTATTTTTTACTTAGCGTTGAAAAGTATAACAAGTACAAAATGTGCCGAACTTCGGCGCAATCGAGTTTTCTGTACAGCCGTGGTCTCGGTATAATGCTGTATGAGCCGCAGCCAATGGAACTTTAACCACGGCCCGGTGGTGGCCTATCCTATATCGTTGCCAGAAGCTCATTATGGCTAACATTATTAAACTAAATAAAATAAAAACTACTGAGGGTAGAAGGCTGCAATTTGGTATGTTTGATGATTGGAGGGTGGATGATCAACATACCAATTTGCAGCCCTCTAGCCTCAGTAGTTTTTAAGATCTGGGGGCGGACAGAATAAAGTGCGAACGGACAGACAAAGCCGGCACATTAGTTTTCTTTTACAGAAAACTGGAAATGTCACGTGCGAAATTAGTGACGAACAATCATACATACATAAGGCATCATTTCGGCAATGTAGAGCGAAGTCAGAATCAGCTTGCGTCTCTCTCGGTGGCTGGGATAATCAAATAAAGTACTGCAGTCGTTAATGATAAGGACAACGACCACTCAGGCACCCCAGAGGCCCATAAGCCGAGCACACTAACTTGATTTCAGTCTCATACAAACCAAATTGCCTCTTAGGATGCGTCCACGTTGCAGTTCCTCGTTGGGGAGTGGGTTCCGTTCTCAGCTAGCACTCTGCTGGCTGCGAGTTCGAATCTCCGACCGGCCAATGAAGAATAAGAGGAATTTATTTCTGGTGATAGAAATTCGTTTCTCGCTATAATGTGGTTCGGATTCCACAATAAGCTGTAGGTCCCGTTGCTAGGTAACCAACTGGTTCTTAGCCACGTCAAATAAATCTAATCCTTTGGGCTAGCCCTAGGAGAGCTATTAATCAGCTCAGTGGTCTGGTTAAACTAAGATATACTTAAACTTTTACAGTAAAACATGTCCTAATATGTCGTCAACTTATTGCATACATATCAGTCAACTTATTGCATGCATATCACAAACATGTTGAAAACAAGTTAACGACCATAAGTGAAGAAAGGACCTTTCGCTAATCCTCGATAATGGAGAACTGGTCTGAACTACCATTAAGCCGTTGACTTGTATTCAGCATGTTTGTCAAGTGTGAGCCACAAGTTGTCGACGTGTGTTTACAACATGTCTTACTGGTGTGTGTAAACACCCTGGGTGATCTTATTCCTTGACTAATGGCTAATCAGAATGAAGTCCTCATTGGTCACTTGATGTGGAATCCAGATGTCTTGACTGCTGACAGTTTAACGATAAATATGCCAAATTTTTAAATCAATTTGTATTTCTCTTAAGTATACAAACGTAGCCTTTCATGTATGGAGTGTCTGCCTAGCGCATGCGCAAAAAGGATACTCCATATATGAAAGGCGAAGTATTTGCATCCCCTTAGCAACAGCATGGATCGAAGTAAAACATCACAAGTCACACGTTCAGTTCCTTTGATTAGGACATAAGAAGCTCCTGGGATTTATGACTCTTTTACCTCATGTATCATTTTCTTTACTGCCTCTCTCTCTCTCTCTCTCTCTCTCTCTCTCTCTCTCTCTCTCTCTCTCTCTCTCTCTCTCGGATCTGAAAGTTATGCAGCAATTTTAAACAGCCACTTGCACCATTATTCTGAAGCTAAGAGAGAATAATTATCTTCCTTCTCGGAATGAACAAACATTTAAATTTGATGATAAGGGGCAAAACTGCAATACAACAAGAGTCAAGCACACGCGCTTTTGACAATATAGCAATCAACACAACAATTCAAGTAAGATCTACATCATTCAACCAGAAAGACAATTCTTCACCATTCTTGCAAATACACGTAAGATCTCATAAAAACCGAAGGACTAATGTGTATATCCAGAAATAGTTTCTCTAATAATAAAGACGCATCATCGTGTTTTCTTATATTCCCGGAATAAACTGCCATTAATAAGAATATGAGGTGTATCCTTTATTTTTTTCCTTATCTGATTAGGGAATCACCTCGTACGAAAGAGGTATTCACACATCTAACCAGCAGCTGCATTTAGATAGGGCCATAAATAGTGACATAAATATAACAATGGATTTCTGTCAGGGCCAACTGTGGGGTAACAGCCCTCGGGGACCCTTAAGGTCCTCGTAAAACAGGTATTAGAGGTTCTCACAAGATACATCTCCTAATTATGTTTACGTACCCGCTTGTTACGGCATTCGTCCCTGTCTGAGAGCACCCATAAAAACGTGCTAAGCACGCGACGAAGAAGGTGTTGCATCAAAAGGTGAGGGGATGTATGCTGAAGCAAATACTGGTTTCATACATGTCTGCTCTCCTTGTAAAAAAAAAAAAAGTGGGAGCTTGGGATCAGACAAATGACCCAACGAAATTTATCAAAAAAAGAGAAAAAACCGGCGCGCGCCCACACAAAACCACCCCCTTTTTTAAGTAAGAGTAATTTTGAGAGGGTTCACTTGCATATATTTTCTATGAAAACCAAGGACCTAAAAGATTTGTCGTAATAGGCATATGTGGTTCGTCGTCTGATCAATGATTCATTGAAACATGAGGTCATACAACATAGGTCAAGACAATACTAAAATATATACCAAGATTTGGATCAAAGTTTCGTATGAACGCCTAATCGACAAAAAAAACTTACTTGGAAATTCGCAGTCAAATCACATGCAAGTAACTGTTACATAATACTGTATCACGTTGAGGATAACATCAAAAGATCGAGGTTCCCTTCGTAACGTAGATAGCCACTGATGACATTGAAACCTTACAGAATTTCAAAGTTACGACTCTGGAATGAAAATGCCTTTGGGCCAAAATCCCAGAAAGTTTGTTCAAAATAAATAAATTATAGTTTCAAATATGTATGTATGTATATGTATATGTATATATATATATATGTATATATATATATATATATATATATATATATATATATATATATATATATATATATATCGTATTAGAGAGAGAGAGAGAGAGAGAGAGAGAGAGAGAGAGAGAGAGAGAGAGAGAGAGAGAGAGAGAGAGAGAGGCCTTGGGGCCTAGCTTAAAAGGCAGAAGCATTAGATGACCTGTCCCGCCGACCAGTAACCAAAAATAATCATAAATAAATAAATAAATACAAACACCGGGAAAATTCAACAGTAAAATTAAAAGAAAAAAAAAGGCCAGGAAGAGCAAACCTCAAAGTATCCAGGGCAGCAAGAGACGAAACACGAAAGGGGCGACGGAGACGGTAATGAAATAACGGTGAGCTAAAACAAAGCGTCTCGTGACCACATCCCCACCCTGCCCGCCCGACCGCCCCCCGCGCTCCCACCTCCCCAGGCCATGACAAAGACGTCACCATATGGAATTGGCTCCAAATCTAATTTGACGCTTTTACGAGATAACAAGGACCCGGGGAATATTATTGCCTTCGTCTTGCCATGTCACGTAATGTAAGAATACATTTTCTTTTTTTTTTTTTTTTTGAAAAAACAAAAATGCGATAAAGGAAAATACAAGGGTGGAGTGAAGGAGTGAATTTACCTCGGACTTTCGAAGAAAAACTCTTAGCGAGTTTCTATCAATTTGCAGTTTTTTTTTTATTTTCTTGTCATCTGCTTCCTAGGAAGGAGAGAAGGAGAGAAAAATTGCTTTAGCAAATAGATTACGTTATTAATTCTCTTCGTATTGTAGCATATCAAGCAATGCTCAGATATATAAATGAAATAAAAATAATTAAAAAGGTGATTTTCTATTTTTTTATTTTCACTTCTGATGAACTAATGCACTTCAGCTTTCAGAGAGAGGGAGAGAGAGAGAGAGAGAGAGAGAGAGAGAGAGAGAGAGAGAGAAGAGAGCGAATTTAAAGTGAAAAAGCAAACAAAAAGATGCAATAAAAAAAGAGCACCGAATAAAAGTGTACGCGAATACACCAGAATTACGCAGAGTAAAAAAAAAGTGAGAATGAACAAACAATGGGAAAACAAGCACACACAAGGCCGATAATGATAAAAACCACTTTAAAAAGGGCGAGATAAAGGAGAGGAAAACAATAGGATCGTGATGAATTAAGAGGAACACGCGGCTGGGGTGGTTGAAAGAAAGGAGGAATTAATCTCCGCAGATGCGGGCGCTATGGCTGCCTTGAGAGAAAGAAAACGGAGATTTTGCCGAAACGAAAGTGGATGGTGATGATGATGACGGCGCCAAGGTAATTAAATGGGAATTACGAGATCGATTTCGGGGAAGACCGCAAACTGATGATGAGGACGCGAAGGCCGTAGGGGAAGGGTGACGTTGAAGAAAAGAGAGAAGAGTGATAAACGAAGGGAGGAGGCGTTTACTCATGACGAAGATTCTCTAGCTAAACAGATGATAACCGTCGCCCTAGCTCCGTAGTACCTCAGCAGAAGTCCCGTGGAGTTAATCTAAGCTCCCAAGTTTATCTAAACTTCGAGACTAAAGAAACAACAAACTACAGAAGTTTACGGCTACCTCGAATTTCAACCGCTGAATGCTGATTCCCCAGGAGTTCAGGAGACGTAGAATTTAATGCCACAGAGAAAATGGGAAAAGGGTCGAGATGGATCGAGGGGTGACTATGACACAGTGGAGGGAAAGTTACGCGAACTAATTAAAAGACCATTGTAACTCTTTCCGGATAAATTTTTAAGTCGGCATATCGTCTGACAGTTCTTTGACAGAGAGGGCTTCTCTGTCACTATTTAAAAAATTAAAAAAGGTGGGGTTGGGAGGGGGGAGAAGGGTTTTAAAAATGTAACGAAGTTGGTAATGAAAGTCTTAAAAACTAAGGCTCAGAAGAATGTTATAATTAAAATTGTTGAGTAAAGATTTGAAGATAATTAAGAACTCCATTCAAAGGGCCTTTGAAGCGTAATCTTCAAAAGGAATCTCCGATATCTTTTTTTATTTATTTATATTTTCCTCTCCAAGCCCTTCCCTGCCTCGGCTGTGAAATATAAATAAGTTTGCAAATACACAGCAATTCGAGCCCCAGTGAGGGGCCGCAGTTTCCACGCGTAATTGCCCATATTTCCAACCTCACCGCCAATATTTCTCACGTCTTTATTCGTGCTAGCAGCACGCCATCGCTGCTCTTTACAGGTGGAGAGTTATTCTAAATATATCCAAAACTTTCCTCTTGCGTTTTTGCGAAGCGAGGTCTTTGCGTGAGACTTTGCAGTCTTGTCTATTTTTCTTTACCCGCTACGGGAGATGCCATACATCATCTTCATTCGATTTACGATAATGCACAGTATTATGCAAACACTGGCTAAATAAAGAATTCTGTGGAAGTATAATTCCCCCGGGGTCAATGTATAGTGAATAAATCAATATAAAAATTAATACATAGATTTATATTTGTACAAATTTATTCATAAATTTATTACATGTGGATACTCAATATATACTATGAAAAGGATATCATAACACAAAAATATGATGAGAGATTGCATGGTATCAGTTATTCAAGATGTACTTTATAATGAGCAAGATGGTGTTCATGACGAATTTTTGTCGATACCATACATGGATCCTCAGCTAAAGAGTACAGTATCAATTTAAGAAACACTATACACATATCAAGAGCGAGATGGTTTTCACGATGAATCTTTAAATCGATACCAAATATGAATTCCTGGGAACGGTCACGCAAATTAGTGCCAAAATCGTTCATCCATTCTCGAAATATTTGGTTAATAAACACACACACACACACACACACACACACACACACACTCACATCCCACCCACTCCCAACGCCGCCCCCCACATTTCCGTTGGAAGAGGTAACAAAGCAGGAGTAAATACTAAATACAGGTTTTAGGTTCCATCAACATCCTTCTGCGAGCGTTCTGGAACTCCATTAGGTAATCGACGCCGTGAATGGGCTAATGATCTCCAACAACGCTCCCTTGAGGAAAAAAGAGAGAGAGAGAGAGAGAGAGAGAGAGAGAGAGAGAGAGAGAGAGAGAGAGAGAGAGAGAGAGAGAGAGAGAGGAAGTTCATTTTTCCCCGCCCTTAAATAGCTCTATTCATCGCAGGATTGAAAAAAAGGGAAAAAAAAGTAGATTTACTCTTCCCTTCCCAATTCCCCTTTTCATGGCGCCATTATCTTCCGCATTTAAGAGGGTACAGTTTTGAAAACCGAATTAGATTTCAGCTCAAGTTTTAATCTTGGAAAGCTTACTGCTTATAATTAGTCATCGAGCTGGCAAAAAGCGTGATTGATGTATATGACTGACGTTTATTAACAAGAGAGATGCAACTTTTCGGTACTGCAATTATTTCTAATCCACATATACTGAAAAAATCCCACGATGGTTTTTGATTACGAAAACAAATTGGCTAAAAGCGTAACAAATAATCAATAAGAGAGGTTCAGTTTCTCGATGCCAAAACTATTCACAATCTATTGATGATGAATATAAAGGTCACAATAATCAATTAGTAGTTGTTCGCTTGAAAGAAAATGGTATTTCTGACCTACATCAGCAATGAATCAGTCACTGCTTAGCTATGCAAGCTTTGAATAAGGTTATTACACGGCACTATCAAAATATGAGACGTTTCACTATCCGCACAATTGTGTAATCAGGCATTATGGTACCTAATTACGTCCTACAAGTCTCTACTGTTCATTATTACACTGGTACCACAAACACCAGTGCCACTTAGTGCCAATGCCCTTTCTTCATGCATAATCAGTACAGTAAGAAAAGTAACAGGGCACTTGAAGTTCTGTGGGATGAATTATTCTCAGATCCTAAATTCTTCGGATTTTGGGCAGATTACCATGGCTTCTTAATCAGCGATAAAAATCAAAGACGAGAGAGAGAGAGAGAGAGAGAGAGAGAGAGAGAGAGAGAGAGAGAGAGAGAGAGAGAGAGATGCGCTACGAAGTATCACAACTTCAAACCAAATTCCACAAAGGTCAAGGCTACTGAGGGTCATTAGCAGCAACACGCTCGCATATCAGTATCCAAGAAAAATATACGGAAAAAAAATTCTCCGACATTTTTTCATATCTGATGGCACTTACATCTTTTCCTGTAATGCCATTAGCTAAATGTAAAATAATTATCAATCTAACTGTTTTTTTTACTGCAACTGAATGTGTAAGATCGAGAATAGAATTTTATACAAATATCCGAATAATTCTTCACACAAACACACAAGTGTCATTACAGGGAGAAACAGGAGTGTCATTAGTTCTGCAGAAAAAAAATTGCCATAAGCGAACATAAAATCTCATGCATATTTTCCAATAAATGACAAAAATATTACTCAGAATATCGCAAAAACATCCTTTGCACCAGCTACACGCTTTTACCTTTCTTTTCAGGCTGAATGTTGTCAAGAGTTTTTCGATCAGAGATAAAATATGATGGACGTTGATAATACCACACTCTTTCATTATTAGTTAAAAAAAAATAAACAAGTAAAAAATGCGCCGAAGTTTCTTCGGCGCAATTGAGTTTTCTGTACAGCGTATAATGCTGAATGCAACTCTCAGCCACGGCCCATGGAACTCTCAGCCGCGGCCCATGAAACTTTCAGCCACGGCCCATGAAACCCTCAGCCGCGACCCATGAAACTTTCAGCCACGGCCCGGTGGTGGCCTGCGTTATTGGCACCTACAGCGGTGCCAGACGCACGATTATGGATAACTTTAACCTTAAATAAAATAAAAACTACTGAGGCTAGGGGGCTACAATTTCGTATGTTTGATGCCTGGAGGGTGGATGATGAACAACCAATTTGCAGCTCTCTAGCCTCAGTAGTTTTTAAGATCTGAGGACGGACAGACAAATAGCCATCTCAATAGTTTTCTTTTACAGAAAACTAAAAGCATCATATTCAGCATTGCTTTAAAGAAAGCCATATGATTCTTTCCTTAGTGCTTCAGTTCTTTAAAAGATATTTTGCATCGTCATATTTGACTTCTATGCTTAGGCTGAATATTAAACCTACCAAAAAACGAACAATAAGTCAAATTAAGTAATATTTATAATATTTTTAAATAAATTTTTCAGGACATTCAGAACGAAACGACCGTGTCTATTTTTTTCCCTAACCTGTCTTTCCTCCCATAAAGTTAAATACCCAACAATTATGCAACCAAGAATGAATCTTTCTACTCTTTCCAACGTTTTTTTTCATTTCAGTACTCAATTATCGTACTTCCGCAAACTGCTAAAATTAATATGATTAAATCAGAACCCGGGTAAGTTCCTGATATATGCTAGTATTGCACCAGCCAGGTTTTTTTGCCATGCCGCTAGGTTAGGTTAGTTAGGTTAGGTTAGGCTAGATTAGGTTGGGTTGGGTTAGATTAGGACCTGCAGTGTAATTTGGGTGTGGAAACATAATGAGATTATTTTTAAGAAAATTCTATGGTTAGTTTCTAAGGTATGGCGTCCCGCTTTGTTCAGGGAAAGATCTCGGTACTCGGTTACATCTCGGGCAAATGCGACCCGATGTTCATAAGGTGTATAAGGAATGAGTCCTTGCAAAGTCACCTGGAACCTGGAAGGTAACAGAGAGACGTTAGAGAACCAAAAAACGAGTCTGTCTCTACCTTCCTCTGTGGTTTCAGATTCCTTCAATCAGTCTCTTTTGAAGACAGATATACTGACGTTCAAGCACAGAAGTCACTAACGTTGTCTTACAGCAAGCGTATCTGTTTTTAAAACAGTCAAGCCCGTCTCACGTATTCGACATGCTACTGAAGTAGCTAAAGCTGACAGCAGAGAGTATTATTACGTCAAGACTAAGATTTTTTTTCCGTAGGCGGTAAACACAGCATAAAACAATACAATTTGCTTAATATAGAAACAGATGCAATGAATTTTGTCAACAGTCCTGCAAAACAAATTAAAAAAAAAATTGTATGCCCTTGAGAAATGATGACAGAGCTGTTTCAGGTTTTATAACAATAATAGACGAACATGCAGTCAAGAAAACTGTACGAAAGACGAATGCGCAAATTTAAAAAAAAAAAAAAAAAAAAACCAGAGAAGCGAATAAGAGAGTAAATATAAACATACATGCAAATAACAAGGAGAGAGAGAGAGAGAGAGAGAGAGAGATAAATCTCCCAACATAAAAGCACGAAATAAAAGCGAAGAAGGTGGAAAGCCATGTGTGTGTGTTTGTGTATGTGTATATACATAGATAACATAACATAATATATATATATATATATATATATATATATATATATATATATATATATATATATATATATATATATATATATATATACTCGTATATGTGTATACACACACACACACACACACACATATATATATATATATATATATATATATATATATATATATATATATATATATATATATATATATATATATATACAGTATAAATATTTACATACACACATATCCTTAGAAACGGAGAAATGTTTCCCCTGTCACTTTTAACTCCGGAGATTTACAACAGCCGCCAGCCAGCCAGCCAGCCAGCACAGGTGAATATTACTTACAGGCTTCCATGATAGGAATCGGCGCATAAATCTCCTGGAGAGGGAGTTAGAATCGAAAGTGTTGAGGGGTCGAATGGAACTCGGGTCGAGTGGAACTCGGGTCGAGAGGAACTTGACTTGATTGGAACTCGAGTCGAGTGGCACTAGGGTCGAGAGGAAATCGGGTCGAAAAGAACTCGGGCCGAGTGGTACTTGATTCGAGTAAAACTCGAGTCGAGTGGAACTCGGGTTGAGTGTAACTTGCGTGGAGTGGAACTCAGGTCGAGTGTTAACTTGCGTCGAGTGAAACTCGAGTCGACTGGAGTTTGGATCGAGTGGAACTCGGGTCGAGCGGAATTTGGGTCGAGTGGAACTCGGGTCTAGACTTTCTTGGCCGATTCGGGGGCGGGCCGGATTAGAAATGAGCGGTTATCAGGGAAGAGTTTTCAACACATAAGGCAGTTTGTCTGGCCGGTCAGGGAAAGTTCAGTGGCACACGATGGAATGCTTCAGAAACTGAGAGAGAGAGAGAGAGAGAGAGAGAGAGATTCAGAAACTGAGTTAAATGGAGAGAGAGAGAGAGAGAGAGAGAGAGAGAGAGAGAGAGAGAGAGAGTAAGGAGTTGGCAGAAAGTAAAAGAAATTCGTGTTGGGGAAAGGCAGCACGCAAGCAGGGAAAATGGGTAAGCGAGCTGCTACAGAGAAGAAAGGCGTCAGAATAAGAGAACAATAAGTTAGCGAGGCACAGGTATTGAAAAAAAAAAAATGACGTAACTTAGGCCAATTTAGAAGTTTGGAAGGACTGTATCAAAATGAATTCCTCGCGAAAAAATCTTAAACACAGGGAAAATATCAAATATACTAAGACGTCATTTATGCTAAAAGTCTATCAAAAATGATGTTCTCTGAAATGTACGCAACAACTTCGACTAAAAAAGTTTTGTTCTTTCCAACATAAGCAGCAGACTTCGGGTAAAACTCATCCAAAAATGTTGTTCCTTGCAATGCACGCAGCAACTTTGACTAAAATTCAATAAAAAAAATGTTTTTTCCAACATACGCAGCAGACTTCGGCTAAAACTCAGTAAAAAATGTTGTTCTTCGCAATATACGCAGAAACTTCGACTAAAATTCAATCAAAATGTTCTTTGCAATATACGAAGAAAACTTCGACTGAATAAAAAATGTTGTTCTTTGCTATATAAGCATCAGAATTTAAAAATGTTCCACGGAATGATTACTCATTATTCATAAATAAACAATTTGTAGAACAAACAAGACAGAAGTACAAAAATATGAAAACAAAATTTAACACTTCGTGGAATTTCAACGTCTCCATTTTGAGCGTCCCTTCAGTGATCTCGCGTTTATTGGGAACACGAGCATCACCCACCTTTAATTGGGAGTTCGTCCTGATTAACAACAAGTTTCAGGTGGGTACAAATAACAATAAACGCCCGGCTTGATTACGTGGGAACCCGAGTCTCGACCGCAATGTGAAAGTTACCCCCTGATCCGGCAAATTATTACAAATAGGACGAAGGGGAGAGAGAGAGAGAGACGGTGTTTCCATGGCTTCTTGTTGGATTGCTTTGTACCTAACAGGATTATTTGCTTGGTTTGAATTTTGCGTGTGTATGTATGTATGTATGTATGTATGTATGTATGTATGTATGTATGTATGTATGTATGTATACATATAGTCTCGGTAATTGGGCGGCTACTTGGAAATCTTAGCTTAATGATAAATAATATTGCCAAGACCAGGAAGAACATTCTTTATTGTACAAGCTTTGAGGTATAAAACCTCATCATCAGGCTGAAAAAATGACAAGGATGAGAATCAATAAAATTACAATAAAATGAATTGTCATAATAAATCTTCAGCAAAAATACTAACGAAAAATATAAAATGAACAAGTATTTACTTGTTCATTTTATATATTTCGTTAGTATTTTTGCTGAAGATTTATTATGACAATTCATTTTATTGTAATTTTATTGATTCTCATCCTTGTCGGTTTTTTCAGCCTGATGATGAGGTTTTATACCTCGAAAGCTTGTACAATAAAGAATGTTCTTCCTGGTCTTGGCAATATTATTTATCATTGTTATATATATATATATATATATATATATATATATATATATATATATATATATATATATATATATAATATGGAATTAACGTACCTTTGTAATTATGTTACCATGTAACTCAATTTTCCTTGTGGCTATATAATTTTTATATATATATATATATATATATATATATATATATATATATATATATATATATATATATATATATATATATATATATATATATATATGCATACATACATACATATATACATACACACATACAAACATACGTACATATATATATACATATATGTGTGTGTGCATTATATATATACATGTATATATGTACATATAAATATATATATGTATATATATATATATATATATATATATATATATAATTTATATGTATATATACAGACACATATTATTACCAGACATATTATATATATATATATATATATATATATATATATATATATATATATATATATATATATATATATATATATATATATGTGTGTGTGTGTGTGTGTGTGTGTGTGTGTGTGTGTGTATAAACTAACTATATGGCCACAAGGAAATTCAATTACATGGTCATATAATTACAAAGGTACGTTAACTGACTGATGTATATATCTGTGCTACTACTTGTGGTTTTTCGGTTTGCTTGATAAGAATGTAGGTTCACAATAATAATAATAATAATAATAATAATAATAATAATAATAATAATAATAATAATAATAATAAGAAGAAGAAGAAGAAGAAGAAGAAGAAGAAGAAGAAGAAGAAGAAGAAGAAGAAGAAAAGATCACCACTGTCACTGTTGGACTTAGGAACTTGTCTAGAATTAAATGTAAGTGCAAGATACATTGTTAATTCATTATATATATATATATATATATATATATATATATATATATATATATATATATATATATATATATATATATATATATATATATATACTTAAAATATATAAAGTATTAACAAATATATTCACAAGATATCTCAACAGATTTATAATAACTTTCCCCTAAATAGGAAAAGAAAGGAAGAAAGTCTGCCTTGCAGATGCAATTCCAAAGATCTCTCTGGCATAATCAAGAAACGAAGGGAAGGATATCGAATAACTGTGTTTTCCCCAAATAATGGAAAAGGACTCCATCAAAGGGAAGGAATTTAAGGAACAGATCTTCCCCCCCTTCCTGCTGCCCCTGCCCATATTCCTACTCTTCCTTCCCACCACACCCTTCCTCCCCTCCCATGGAAAGAAAAAAATGATAGCAAAGAAAGAAATAGTGGTGCGTTCTTTCCTTCTGAGGAATTTGTGCGGAAGGTGACTTACAATGAGGGAGGTCAGGAAGAAATACAAGAGAGAGAGAGAGAGAGAGGGGGAGAGAGGTTGAAGTGAAGTGGGGAAAACAAAACTGGAGGTGGAAAAATGAGTTTCCGATGATGCTGGTTTGCAATCTCGGACGAAGAGGGGGGAATGGGGGGAAACGCTGATGGCCGCCATCGACAGAGAAGGAAAGTGAAAGGCAAGGGCCAGGCAGAATTGGCCGGAAGGCGCTAAGTTGAAGTTAAAAAAAAATAAAAAATAAAAAGAAAAGTATAATGAAGTACAGGAACACTCACAGACACATAAACTTCTGGGTATTAGCTTTTCTGGATTTTCAATCAGATTATTACAAAATTACTTATAAGCTTTGAAATAACAACTCGTTCACTTTATGAAATTCTGGCTGTCAAACCAAGCACTGAAGCCCGTTCGGCCATTAACCGCTTGAGACAATGAAAAGAGGGAGTTTGAGTGGTTGGACAGCAATACTGAAGAAAGGAAGCGGGAAGGGAGGTATAGTAAAAGGCTAATAAAATGGTTGCAGCTAGGGGGCGAAGGGACGCTGCAAACGCCCTTCAGTAATGCCTACAGTGCACCACGTGAGGTTAACTGCCGGCCCTATCCCCCTGCGGGGAAAATATCCACTGGTCCCCATAACCAAAGGATTAAAGAAATGTGTAAAGTCTAACGGCTGTCTTGTATTCGCAGCAAAATCAAATAAATACAAGTAACAAACAGCGCCGAAATTTCTTCGGCGCAATCGAGTTTTCTGTACCGCGTACAATGCTGTATGAAACTCTCACCCGCGGCCCATGAAACTTTCAGCCACAGCCCGGTGGTGGCATGTGTTGTTGGCACCTGTAGCGGTGCCAGACGCACGATCACGGCTAACTTTAACCTTAAATAAAATAAAAACTACTGAGGCTAGAGGGCTGCAATTTGGTATGTTTGATGATTGGAGAGTGGATGATCAACATACCAATTTGCAGCCCTCTAGCCTCAGTAGTTTTTAAGATCTGAGGGCGGACAGAAAGAGCGTGGACGGACAGACAAAGCCATCTCAACAGTTTTCTTTTACAGAAAACTAAAACTACAAATCATAAAGACAACATTAAATCAATTTCGATATGACGCCCCCCACCTAAACACACTGTAAACATTCTTCATGAATACAAATGACCGTCAAGGTAACCATTTCGGTTATCGATTTTCTATCACGATAAATTACCGAGACTAATGAATGGTAATTAGCTGTCTTCGAAATACTACGAGAATGTTCAAAACAGAGGAGGAGGAGGAGGAGGAGGAAGAGGGAGAAACGGGAAAGAGGGAGGAGGATGAGTAAGAAAAATGAGGGGGAGGAGGAGTAAGAAGGAGAAAGGAATAAGAGAGAGGGAGAGGAGGAGAAAGAGGAGTCAGAAGGAGATGGAGGGGGAGAAAGAGGAGTAAGAGGAAGGAAGAGGCGTAACAGGGAGAAAAGAAAAAGGAGAAGGAAGAGAGAGAGAGAGAGAGAGAGAGAGAGAGAGAGAGAGAGAGAGAGAGAGAGAGAGAGAGTATGAGGTAGCAAGAGGAATAGAAAGAGGAGACGAGGGAGGAAGAGGAGAAGTAAGAGCGAGTAAGGGGGAGAAAGAGAGAGTAAGAGGGAGGAAGAGGAGTAGGAGGAAGAGGAGGAGAATGAGACGCAAGTGGGAGAAAGAGAGAGTAAGAGGGAGTAACAAGAAGAGAAGGAGAATGAGAAGCAAGAGGGAGAAAGAGGGAGGAAGAGGAGTAAGAGGAAGAGGAGGAGAATGAGAAGCAAGAGGGAGAAAGAGAGAGTAAGAGGGAGTAAGAGGAAGAGAAGGCGAATGAGACGTAAGAGGGAGGAAGAGGAGTAAGAGGAAGAGGAGGAGAATGAGAAGCATGAGGGAGAAAGGGAGTAAGAGGAAGAGAAGGAGAATGAGGAGAAAGAGGGAGGAAGAGGAGTAAGAGGAAGAGGAGGAGAATGAGAAGCATGAAGGAGAAAGAGAGATTAAGAGGGATTAAGAGGGAGAGAAGGAAAATGAGAAGTAAGAGGAAGAAAGAGGGAGGACGAGGAGGAAGAAAGAGGACTAAATTGAAGAGAGAGAGAGTCATTCGCCACCGTGGGAAGGAATAACCGCCTGAATTTATTCATTGCTTATGCACTGGTTTAATTAAGGTGGCGTACGAATTACCTCTCGGCACAACAACGAAGACGAACCGGTCGGAGAAGTCTTTCATTACGAGACGTTGTTGCTCCGGCGAATATGTAAGCCTCCCGCAACACGAAGCTGCAGCAGTTTTGGCCTCCTTTATGGATGGCCAGCTATCACGGAATGAGCAGCCTCCTCCTCCTCCTCCTCCTCCTCCTCCTCCTCCTCCTCCTCCTCCTCCTCCTCCTCCTCCTCCTTTCCCCCACTTCTTGTCTACTGTGCGTCCGTCTGTCAAACTACAAGAGTGGTGTAAATATGTGTATGTATGTATGTATGTATGTATGTATGTATGTATGTATGTATGTATGTATGTATGTATATGAAATTTTTTATCACACCGTGATTTATATAAAATCATGAAGCTACAAATGTCGCTTAATATCAAATTCACACTCTTGATAGCTCGGTGGGTAGAACGTCGACTGGAGTCGCTGGATAAGTATCTGTGTCGTGGGTTCGAGACTCGGCAGTACCAGTCCATTTATCACTTATAAATTCCTCTTCGGTGATAATTCCTCATCGAGGATATTCCCGAGGTAGCGTGAATTTGATATTAAGCGACATTTGTAGCTTCATGGTTATATATATATGTAAATATACATACAGTATATATATATGCATATATATATATATATACATATATTAATGTCTAAGTATTCCATGATGTTTAAAAGGCCCATAAAAATAATATTTACACTGCAAAACCAAACATTTCAATTGACAAGACTTCAGTCCTATACACTTACATATACAACACACATTTAGACAAGCGGACGCACAGATAAGTGGGGGAACACATATTTATATTAATGTCTAAGTATTCTATGTTGTTTAAAGGACCCATAAAGACACTACTGTACCAGTACGACAAAACCATATATTTCGATTGACAATACTTGAAACTTGATCGCTAGTGAATGTCGACAGTTGGTGAGTGACAGGCATATTTATATGGAATATGCAGGTATGGAATAACGTCTGGTCAAGACTGAAGTATTGGCAATTGAAATATATGGTTCGTTGTGCTGAATATTTTACATGTGTGTGTGTGTGTGCGCGTGTGCTTGTGTGTGTGTGCATATGTTTGTGAATACTTACATGATGAACACCAACATGTCTTCAGGAAATGATCTTGTTGTGAGGCAAAGTTAATAAGGAGTACTGTGATTCATTGTTGATATACTGTATAATACAATGTTACCCTTACATTTGCTTTAAGGATTTTAGAAAAAATATCATAGTTATCAATAGGTCCCATTTAAAGGAGTTCATAAAAAGAGTGTGAAAAAGAATTTACGCTCTCGAAGAACTAAAATTGTACTACAGTTCCTCTCACAAAAGCTTGTAGCTCTCACCAATCCAGATAATTTCTCTTAACCATCACCAGTTAAACCTGTAATGCTCTTTCCAAAAGTATAATGCCATTTCTCGTAAAAAAAAAAAATAATAATAAAACTGAGTGAAAGTAAAATGGACATGAAAGGCAAATCTTGAGGTTCACGGCGTAAGAGCAAAAAAAAAAAAGAAAGCGACTTGTCTTTTTAGCGGTAAGTGGCGTATTGTAATACTGTTCTAAATCAGACTCTGGCTTTATGAAACACAACCTCGAGGCCTAACTAAAAAAAAAAAAATTTTTATACAACTACATCTACTGTCGTACAATAAAATGGAAAGAAGCATTGCTTCAAAATCGCCTCTGGATAAGGGAAACAAATCAGAGAGAGAGAGAGAGAGAGAGAGAGAGAGAGAGAGAGAGAGAGAGAGAGAGAGAGAAACCTTCAGGGAATCTTCTGATTTTCTGACGAGACGATATCTTCCTTATTTCTTCTTCTTCTACAAGAAGACCTACGTGAGACGTAATCAAATCGTCTAATCAAGCCAATGCCTAAAATAACGGGAAAAAAACAAATAAAAATAATGAGGCAGGGAAAACTTGTGGTCCATTCTCGATGGAAGAGTTGGAGAACTAACCCTCCCCCTTCCCCTCCCGCCCCACACCAACCGCCTACCCCTTTCCTTGAAATGGGAGATGTTATAAAACTAGGAAAACAAAGATATAAGGTGAAGGGGTAAAACTACAAAAGCACGATAATTAACATAGTATAAAAATTAAATGAACCAATATTCACAAACATTTAACACGGTATTATATTAATAATAAGTATCCTCAAAAGTTTCATATGCAAAAAGGTACCACAATTCGTCTTGCAGACGCTCTCTCTCTCTCTCTCTCTCTCTCTCTCTCTCTCTCTCTCTCTCTCTCTCTCTCAAAATAGTAGTATATCAACGAAAATTATCCTCGAAAGTTTCATGTATAAAAAAGTATCGCCATTTAACTGGTATTGCAGATTCTCTTTCTCTCAAAAAAGTATCATATCAATGAAAACTATCTTCAAAAGTCTAGGATGTAAAAAGGTACCACCACTCGTCTCGTCTTGCAGACTCTCTCTCTCTCTCTCTCTCTCTCTCTCTCTCTCTCTCTCTCTCTCTCTCTCTCTCTCTCTCTCTCTCTCCTTAATGCGATCCCATCAACCTGGATACGTCCAGATGAAGCAAAACAATTCACTTTTTTCCTGGTGGCTTGGAAATTTCCTGGATCTGGAAATAAAAGCTACGTAACAGAGACCAGAAACAAGGAGTTGTTTTTGCATCAGTTGCTACGAAAGTATCGGAAATTCTACGCATATATCAAGTCAAGTAGACGATGGGGAACTTTCTACACCAGCCCATTTCGAGTCTGAGAAAAAAACCCTGCTATTGAAAGAAAAACAAAAGGTGGAATTTACTGGGCATTTGTCTGTCTCAGAAAGGAAGGATATTCTTTGATCAGTACTGATAATATTCTTTAGCGTGGGAATTAGGGAATATGATTATGAAACTATTACTTTGGATAGGTGAGAATTTATGGAATGAATTGACATTAGGAGTGACGTCATAAATACCATGATCACCAAACCACCACTTGCATCTTAAGTTAAGTATTATTATTCCGCCTATGGACGAAACTTGGCTGATGATGAAGTGCCAAAGTAATGTCCCCTGGTTTTGTAAACGACCTCTCTCTCTCTCTCTCTCTCTCTCTCTCTCTCTCTCTCTCTCTCTCTCTCTCTCTCTCTCTCTTACCTGACACTTCTGACACTGACAGTCATTAAACTGACAATATGGGTTACAAAATCAGTAGAACCATGCCTAAGTAGAGGAACGATTCTGTGATCTTAATAACATAGCTTGAAACTCAATTTTTTATTTATTCTATTGTGTGATAAATGCTACATACTTACGGTTAGCGCTCAACACAACAACTCAAAATCACCAATAAGCAAATAAAGTTCAGGCTTTATTCTGCTATCAACATCTTCCCCTTCAAACTATAATCCTTTTAAACACGAAGACATTGTCAGTAATATTCCTTGTAACATAA
>NC_089746.1:12624694-12664694 GCF_040412425.1 Macrobrachium rosenbergii | reverse complement strand
CTATCATATTAGCCAAAAAAAAAATCAAAATCCCACTCCAACGGTCTACAACATGAACATTTTTTCACGTTAACACAATGATGGAATTCAGCATGCTGTGGTTTCTCGTGTTTGCTACGCCAGTGGTTCGATCCCGGCATACAGTCCACCGTTCGACCCAGCTGCGAATAGGAGGCATTGGTCACTGGGGTAAAGTATATTTATGTATTTAATTATACATTCATAAGTACCCACACACACACACAAACATACGAATATACATATATATATACAGTATATATATATATATATATATATATATATATATATATATATATATATATATATATATATATATATATATATATATATATATTTATATACACACATACATACATATATACCAATACATACATACATACAAATACATACACACATACAAATACATACATACATATATATATATATATATATATATTTATGTATGTTTGTGTGTCCGTGTGTGTACTTATGAAAGTATAATTAAATACACACAACACATATATATATATATATATATATATATATATATATATATATATATATATATATATATATATATATATATATATATATATTGCGTGCATGTGGGCATTTATGAATGCATTATTAAATACCCACAAAACTTTCTAATTAACAGCCTAACCTCCTTTTCCAATCACGGCACCACCGCAAGCGCTCTCTCTCTCTCTCTCTCTCTCTCTCTCTCTCTCTCTCTCTCTCTCTCTTTTAAAATCTGCCCGGCGAGAACGTCAAACGTGAGAGAGAGCCTTTCGTCAGAGGCGTATTACTTAATGAATATGCGATAAGAGGCAGCGAGTCCATTCAAATATTGGCCCCCTGCATCCGGGCGAGATAACGACTCCGTCCGACTCTTTGGGCGGAGGTGAAATTTACGAAAATATGAGGAAAAGATATGAATTATTAAAAGATATGAGAAATCTGCAAAGTGTGGGGAAATTAGGGTAGAAAAAAAATCATCAATGTAAAACATTACAATTTCTACGCAAAAGATATGAAAATTCAGGCGAGCGCGATAAACTTAGAACAATTAAGAGGCATTATAAAAATAAGGGAAAATCAGAAATGTACGATAAAATTGGGACAAATAAGTACAGACACAAAAACAAGGGAAAAAAAGTACGATAAACTCAGGACAAACAAGAAGCAATATAACACATAAGGAAAAAGTTTAATTAGAACTAAGTACGAGAAATTTACATTTAACACGAAGCCACATAATAACAAATAATATTAATAATAAAATACCGAACTAAAAGCAGAAAAAAAAATCTGAAATTATGCTTCCCTAGCAACAAATTTTGTGTATCTAAAATTGAGCTTCTTTAGCAACAAATTTTTTGTTTATTTTCTATATACTTATTACTTGATTTATTTCTTATCTTTTGTTGCAATTACTAAATTTTTTTAATAGCTCTTTTTACTTTTCCCTCCTCATAACCCTTTGAAGCTGTAAAATGCTTTACCATATTTATGGGGTTATATGCTCTAAATACCCGTTCTTTAATATAGCTTCAGACAGATCACATTTTTTAGTTTTCTGAAAAGAAAACTATTGTGCCGGCTTTGTCTGTCCGTCCGCACTCTTTCTGTCCTCTCCAAGATCTTAAAAACTACTGAGGTTAGAGGGCTGCAAATTGATATGTTGAGCACCCACCCTCCAATCATCCAACATACCAAATTGCAGCCCTCTGGCCTCACTAGTTTTTATTTTATTTAAGGTTAAAGTTAGCCATAATCGTGCGTCTGGCAACGATGTAGGCCGCGGCTCATACAGAATGATACCGAGACCACCGAAAGATAGACCTATTTTCGGTGGCCTTGGGAGAAATCGATTGCGCCGAGCAAACTTCGGCGCATTTTTTACTCTTTTTTTTTTTTTATCAAACACGACGACTTCATTTAACAAGAGACCCGAGTTTAGAAAATAGGAAGCTTCTTCCACAACAACAAAAATCAGTAAAATGAATAACGCAAAAAAAGTATTGTGTTCCTGGCACCTTGTTTATTCCCAATTATCATTTACGGCCAAAATTCCTTGAATAAGAAAAATATCAGAGATAAGAATTAAACTACAATTTTTTTAGAAAAATATCAGAAATAAAAAATAAATTACAAATTTTACATCAGAAATAAAAATTAAATTACAAATTTTTTCTACAAAAACATCAGAAATAAAAATTAAATTACACATTTTTTAATTAATAAGTATATATAAATGTATCACATATACACACAAACACCAAGGTAAGAATAATGTCCTATAATTTCTGAGAAAATCCCGAAAAAAATCATTTTTCTTGTTAAAACTAACATTGAGAGAGAGAGAGAGAGAGAGAGAGAGAGAGAGAGAGAGAGAGAGAGAGAGAGAGAGAGAGAGAGATTATCTTGTTTACTTTCTGAACTAACATTGAGAGAGAGAGAGAGAGAGAGAGAGAGAGAGAGAGAGAGAGAGAGAGAGAGAGATTATCTTGTTAACTTTCTGAACTAAATAGAGAGAGAGAGAGAGAGAGAGAGAGAGAGAGAGAGAGAGAGAGAGAGAGAGAGAGAGAGATTATCTTGTTAACTTTCTGGACTAACATTGAGAGAGAGAGAGAGAGAGAGAGAGAGAGAGAGAGAGAGAGAGAGAGAGAGAGAGAGAGAGAGAGAGGCAGGCAAAACCTATTACGGCCAATTACCCTTTGTTGCAGCTGTCTGTCGACTTACTGAAAAAACAGCGGGGATTTAAATCCAGTTATTATGGCGGATGACGAAAGACTAATTTCCCAGTGGAATTTCGTCAGTGTTGACCTTCCGGCGAATGACGAATGAGCCGCTGCTCTGTAGTGAAGGGAATCTCCCGAGAAGATTTGCTAGTCTTTTCAATTACAATGTCAGTTCGCGAATGTCGTCGTCTGTTTGTCTTAAGACTAGTCTCTAAATCTACTGTTAAGGTGCGTCTTCACTACAGTTCAACACGTCGGAAACAAGTCGGAAACAAGTCAAGTTGAAAACAAATTTATCTCATATGACATGTCTCATAAACAAGTTGAAAACATGTCATAAACAAACTGAAAACAAGTCTTACATCTAGTCTGTTTTCTGTTTGTCATAAGGACCAGTCTCTGAATCTACTGTCAATAAAAGGTGCCTCCTCTTGTCACATACATGTCATAATGTCATAAACAAGTCAGAAACTTACCACATACATACATACCGACGTGTATGTATCAACTCGGCAGTTTTGTACCGATAAACATAATGACTTTCATTATGCAAAGAAATGAACCGATGATAATTATCGACAATGATGATATCAATATAAGTATTAATATTAAAAACAGACAATCGATTAATGCAACCCATGTAAGAAAGACGAGCGGGCCCAGAAAAATTTTAAAAAGCCTGTTTTGAAGCCAAACGATCATGGAATCTGCATGTTCCTTGGTGGAATGGACTGGAATGGAATATAGAGTCTAGGCCAAAGGCCAAGCACTGGGACAGATCAATCAGGGCTGGAAAGGAAATTAACAGTAAGTATGTTTGAAGGGTGTAACCGGAGGAAAACCTCGCGGACGCACTAGGAAATAATTTTTTGGAAAGGGTGGATAGCAAGATGGAAGAAGGATAATATGCATGGAGGTACAGTAAAAGGAATGAAAGGGGCTGCAGCTAGGGGCCGAAGGCACGCTGCGATTTCTAGGAAGAATACTTACAACGAATAAGAACGAAAATCAAAACAAAATTGTCGCGCATGCTTTCAAAATAATCAACCAGAGAGACTGAAGGACAGCATCGCGGTAAAGAGAAAACAAAGACATCACCACCTACCAATAGATGTGGAAAACTGGAAAGGTAGAAACGAAAAAAGATATAAGTTGAGATTTTTTGAAGTGTTATTAGTTTACAGCACAAAGTTCATAAATAAATTAATATCCAAATTTATACAAATAGTTTTTTTTTTTTCCTATTTAGTAAAACCTCGATACATCAACTCCAGGTATCAGTAGTTTAATCAGTATCGTCAAACCGACTCTGGTAACCTGATACCGTGGATGAAATAACTAATACATTCTTAGGCAATGAAATCCGTTTACAAGTAACTAGACAACTCTACCATCCCACTAACTTTTCTCACATATAACGATAAGAACTGGTAATAATTTCTTAACCTTTCAAGAATAACAGCCCCTATTTTCCAACCTACAGTGAAACATAAAATGCAACCTACCCTCTTGGTGTTTTTCTCTCTTTAATTTTACTTCAGACTCTGTACCATCTCTCTCTCTCTCTCTCTCTCTCTCTCTCTCTCTCTCTCTCTCTCTCTCTGGTTCACTTTTTCATATACTACTCAATTAGAAATCATACAACGCATTAACCTTTAGTATTTGCAGCCGGTACAACCTGTTTATTAAGAGTAATAATAATAATAATAATAATAATAATAATAATAATAATAATAATAAAAACACATCTAAACTAAAACAGCAATTTACGATACAATCATCAGCATTTGCCAATCTGTCCCTTAGTAGGTAAGGTCTCATTCTCTTTTAAATTACAGATCATACCGTGTGTGGGCGTGTGTGTGTGTGTGTGTGTGTGTATATATATATATATATATATATATATATATATATATATATATATATATATATATATATATATATATATGTGTCTATACACGTCAACACACCAAGCAGCTCCTCCCTAACTGGGGAGGCTCAAGCCCCAGGATATAAGCCAGGGCTTCTGACACGTCAATTTATCTGCCTGAATAATGCATCTCCAATAGACTGACAATCTTAGCCTTCCCCCTGAGAGCCTGTTAAAAATTAAGTATCCTGCAACGTCCAATCTTGTCACGAAGATTTCAGTCGTCAATCTTCAATAACACCCTCTCTCTCTCTCTCTCTCTCTCTCTCTCTCTCTCTCTCTCTCTCTCTCTCTCTCTCCATGATAAACCTTGCGGTGATGATTTTAAGAAATTTGGAAATAATAATACAGCTATTAAATAAATTAACGAGAGGGAAATTACAGGAGTATCTTGGAAACCATGATGAAATTAGAATCACTTTTTCTAATAAATAATATTAAAAATGGTAAAAATAATAATTACTGTTATATCTCTTTTGAAACAGATGTATTTGTAAACACAAATACTTAGTTTAGTGAATACTCCTGTATAAAATATTGTACATACATAAGTATGTTCTCTAAAATAAAAATAAACACTGTAAACATAAAGAATACAACAAACCCTTTACATCAACATTGTGACAATCAGGATTTTTGTGAATTACTCACTCTCGTGGGACCTTACCGCCCCTACAATGATCCATCACGTTACGGAGAATTTTTCTCCTTAATTACAACTATGCAACGTTATCTTACACGTAAGAATCCCTAAACGCAAAAGAATAATTGAAAAGAACAGAATAGGCGGTATTCTTCGTAGACAAACCATCACCTCACAAAAGAAGCGCAGGAACACCAGAAGGGATTCTCTTCTTAGAAAAACAAGAAGAAGGGATTCTCTTTGGAAAAAAAAACAAGAAGTTTTCGTAATTTCTTCTCGCAGAAGTCCCCGAGTCCCCGAGTGGCATTCAAGGCTGTGATTATCATAGGGGCATCTGTTGATTACTGCAGAGGTATTCTACAGATCCACCCCTCCACCTCTCTCTCGGGGGAATCGAGATAATCCCACCTTTTTCGCCTGGCGCGTCCTGCGCCCCTCCAATCAAGTCCCTCTCAGGGTTTCTTCCCCTAGAGAGAGAGAGAGAGAGAGAGAGAGAGAGAGAGAGAGAGAGAGAGAGAGAGAGAGAGAAAGTCTCTGAATCAAAGGTTTCCTAGTGGTTGTTTGCTCTCGAATTCATTTTGTATTTAAAAGTGTGAAACAATTCACACTATGACGGTAAGCATGAATTTATTATTTTGCCACACTCCCTCTCAGTGGGGAGGTGGGGGGCCATGGTTTTATGGTTTAAGGAGAAGGGCTCTCTCTCTCTATCTCTCTCTCTCTTTCTCTCTCTCTCTCTCAGTGGGTGGTGGAGGGGCCATGGTTTCGTGGTTTTAGGAGAAGGGCTCTCTCTCTCTCTCTCTCTCTCTCTCTCTCTCTCTCTCTCTCTCTCTCTTCCTGAAGAGCAATCAATAACGCTCTCCACGATATGTGAACACGAACTTAACAGAGTGTGATATGTCTATATTCAACAATTTCTGCATACATCGAAGACACACGGTTCTATAAAATCTTTTTCAATTATTACTCACTAACCTCGATCATCAGTCCTCTGTTTATATTTAGCACATCGTATAGAAGTTATGAAAGTAATCAGTCCTGGCTTTCTTGACAAGATATATAGAACTGAACTGAATAGAGAATTTAGGCTAAAGGCCAAGCACTGGGACCTAAGAGGTCATTCAGCGCTGAAACGGAAAATTGACAGTAAAAGGTTTGAAAGGTGTAACAGGAGGAAAACCCGCGTTGCACTATGAATCAACTGTTAGGAGAGGGTGGAAAGTAAGATGGAAGAAAGAGAATATGAAAGGAGGTTCAGTAAAAGGATCGAAAGGGGTTGCACGCTGCAAAGAACCTTAAGTAATGCCTACAGTGCACCGCATGAGGTGCACTGACGGCACTAACCCCTTACGGGTGACAAGAAATATAGATGCAAAGTTTTGGTAAAAGAAAAGTTGTTGTAAATGGCACAAGAAGTGACTGAAATTTGAAGATCTTTGGAGAGAAGCTGCAGAACTGAAGAAGAGAGTTCGGACAGTGTCCGAAAAAGAAAGTTACAATAATTAACAATAGCCAGAGAAAGGAATCATGACGTGTACATGACGAAGCCCAGAGGGGTAGTGTATTTAGGGAGGGCTAGGGGAGTTCTTTCTTCCACGTAGGCTTACGAGATGTACCCCGGCGTCAATAACCTATATACTGTAGATGTTGTGACGCAGTTTTAATAGACATAATCAATTATGAAGTGTGTGAATTTATAATAGGGTAATTTTATGAACGGTCAGTGCGTCTGATTCACAGCAGCTGAAAAGTGAATGTTATCAGAACTGATTAGTTTTACTCCGTAGTAACCTCTATTACAGTAAATGGTATCTTGGAAACTATATTTATACACACACACAATATATATATATATATATATATATATATATATATATATATATATATATATATATATATATATATATATATATATATATATATATATATATATATATATATATATCTAATTTATATATAAATTATATATAAATATGTTATATATACACACATATATACTATATATATATATATATATATATATATATATATATACATATGTACATATATACTGTATACACATACATATTTATACGCACATTCCCCGAAGCAGCGGCTGAGATAATTAATCAGATTAAAGAGCGCTATGAATATTTCATTAAGTTCCAACTGTTTTTCTCTGATGCAGCTAAAAGAATGCTAAACGCTCTTATGAAAACTCCTTTAATATTTCAACAGTGAACTTAACGCACTGAAATGGATCCCCCCCCCCCCCAACACCACCCCACAAAAAAAATTACTAAACCCTGGCTATCATATTTATATTACACTGGAATCATTCCCAGTCCATTATCTCACTTTTAGGACGAAGAATCTCAGCCTCACAGAATTTCGTAACCGTGTTATGAATTAAGGTTTGTTTAGGCCTAAGCCTCCTTTGTCCCTTTTCCCGGGATCCGATGTGCAGTGTCATTTCCCACAGCCCGCTTAATCACCGTTTCCTCCTATGGAATGCACAAAGGGCATTAGCATATGGTAAATACCCATCAAAGTATCCTTTGTTCCCAATACTGAATATTAATTTCTCCCGCTTTCTCTACTGTATATATGTATGTATGTATATGTATGTATGTATGTATGTATGTATGGATATGGAGATATATACAAAAAAAAACTAAATACTTAATTTCAAAACTATATGCACACCTGAGAGATTATAACATTATGTATACTGTAATGACTTTCTTTTCCAGTATATAACTGATTTCTAGGAATATTTCATAGCCTTTCTATTCCTCTTCTCAGCACGGTCTCATAACCACAACAAAGTTAACTGTAATCATTTGCTAATGCTACCGTGATCTGTTGAGCTATATCTGACTAACCAGTGTCACCATGCTGTTTTCAAATTTGTTCTCATTGCCCTTTCAATAACAATGCGGAGTGCATTTTTGCAGATTAATAATTAAAAGAAAGACAGAAACGAAATGGTAATTCTAAATCATTTTAGTTTCCCCTCTCTCCTCGTCCATTTTCTATGTCCATTTACCTATCTACATGCCTAAGGTATCTTCGCCTCTATCTGCCTCTCATTTTAACCTATCTCTCCCTCTCTCTTCCTCTAATAAGAGAGAGAGAGAGAGAGAGAGAGAGAGAGAGAGAGAGAGAGAGAGAGAGGAAGAATGTAAAGACTGATGACCTGATTTTTCAGACAAAGGAGGATTTAGTGGGTTGGGTTGCTGTATTTTACCAGGCTATCAGGGGTCAGTTTAAGAAGCCTATACACTATTTCCATTTTCCAGGAGCGGGTTGAATTATCGCTGCAATTTTCCTGTGCACTGGAATGATTAGGTTCTAGGTGAGGTCAAGCTACCAAGGGTTAGGTCTTTTTTAACTTTTACTATATATATATACACTATATATATGAATTTTTTATCGCACCGTGATTTATATACATTCATGAAGCTACAAATGTTGTTTAATACCAAATTCACGCTTCCTCGGGAATATCCCCGATGGGGAATTATCACCGAAGGGGAATTGATAAGTGATAAATGGATCGGTATTGCCGGGTCCCGATCCCTCGACACAATTACCTTCCAACAACTCCAGTCGACGGTCTACCCACTGAGCCATATATTATATACAGTGTGTGTACATATACTTGTATGTATGTATGTATGTATGTATGTATGTATGTATATATATATATTAATTTATACATGTATACTATACTGTGTGTGTATATATATATATATATATATATATATATATATATATATGAGATATATATATATATATATATACATTATACATATATATACGTGTGTGTGTGTGTACTTGTGTGTATCATGCACCTGCATACGAATCACGGCTCAATTCTGAAATTGCATATGATAAAGTTCTAATCACCACTACATCCACAATAAGCTGTAGGTCCCGTTGCTAAGTAACCAATTGGTTCTTAGCCACGTAAAATAAGTCTAATTCTTCGGGCCAGCCCTAGGAGAGCTGTTAATCAGCTCCTCAGTGGTCTGGTAAAACTAAGGTATACTTAACTACATTACCACACGTCATAAACTGACTTTGGTATGCTGATAAAGTTTTTGAGGATCATCAGTAAAAACTAGTACACTGTAAAAGGCGCTAAATTTGACCTGTAAATTAAAAAACACATTTTTACGTCGTGAATAAACAACACTTAGATTACTGATTATTATATTTTTCTTTTTTTGAAATGTGACCTTTACACAATATTTAGGTCACAGGAAGAGTTTCGTACAATCAATCAGTTTCCGATAAGTTACTGTTTCACATTAGATCAGGCAAACGAGCATGAAAGTCTAATTCCAGGCAACTGAGTTTACTAAAAGCCAAAACAAAAGGAATACATAATTCATGGTCATTCAAAATGAACACCTCTGTATGTGCGACCTTGCTCTTTGTCTTTCTTCCCTCGCCAATAATACCACTGACTATCAAAGCAATGGCATCCGTTGTTTAACGATACCTGTAAATTGTCAAGTTATCAGATTCTTTTTACCTCGACTCTTTGCATCTCAATTATGCTGGCATAAATAAACCTGTTTTGTTCTACGAAGGGTGACTGATCTGCTGCCTATTATAACAAGCTCAAAGGGCAATTGTTTGAAAAGTACTTTCTGGTGTACGGTTGCGTATACTTTCGATAGGAATACCTTCCCTGCTTTTATACGGCGGAAGTGTGCAGAATCCAAAGAGCAAAAAGCAACAACTAGCTTAAGCTACAATTTACAAGGCAGTTCATTTTCAAATGCAACTTTTCTAGCAATTTTAGGTCCGCCTCTCTCTCTCTCTCTCTCTCTCTCTCTCTCTCTCTCTCTCTCTCTCTCTCTCTCTCTCTCTCTCTCTCTCTCACGATAAATACTTTATTATAGGGCGCTGGTTTACGGTTTTTCCAAGTATCTAGTCGTCATCATATGGCATACTATAGGTCAATAAATTTGCCTTTTCCATGTATGACATACGACATAACTATTATTAGACTACGTCTGTCTTTCTTTTGGGGTTATGGATGCGTGAAAATACACACACACACACACACACACACACACACACACACACACACACACACATATATATATATATATATATATATATATATATATATATATATATATATATATGTGTGTGTGTGTGTGTGTGTGTGTGTGTGTGTGTATGTATATATTATATTCATGTACTAATTACGTCCACCCACAATGGATACTTGCTAAATTTTTAAAATAAAATTCTTGACTTCAGTAAGATTTGCTAATGAACAACATTTTCAAATTGGAATAACTATAACCTAATAACCCATAAAAATAAAAATATAAATAAAAATAAAAATTTGTCTTACAATTACCAACACGAAACCTAGAAAAAGATTTCAAAACGTGTACAGTTGTGTGTTACGAAAGGGGTCGATTCAAATAAAAATACAATTTTCTCTTACAATTAACAACACAAAAAGTACAACCATTTTTTTTTTACTTTTACAGATCTGAATTACAAAACAGGTCGATTCAGAAACCCAAATTTCGCGCATCGAAATGTAACGATAAATACGAAGTACCGGGGCCAACAGAGGATAGCTTTCACACAGGCGGAATTGCGAATAGTCAGCCATTGCATAATGTTTTGTACTTCGCCATGCATTATTTCACTGCAGTTGACGATGTTGTTGCAGCTTGCAATTTCCCCGTTCCATGAATATTTTTGCATTCATCATTCCACCTTCCCGTCTCCCTCTTCCGCGAAGCTTACAAAACAGAATTCTCCCTCTGACACTGATTATTAAGCCTCAAGATGGCTTTGGAAAAACTTGACAATCTTTGTCTGAATACAGTTTGACGTAGGTGCCAGTTTGCTAAAAAAATATATATATAAATAAAGACACTTCACTGACGGACGTGTAAATACAGGTGTCCGTACGTGCATATTTGCACAAAATAAAGAAAAAATCAAGTTGTTTGAGAGAGAGACAGAGAGAGAGAGAGAGAGAGAGAGAGAGAGAGAGAGAGAGAGAGATACTTCACTAACAGACACGTAAATATAGGTTTTCATGCGTTCATATTTGCACAAATTGAAGAAAAAAAGCAAACTTGCTAGAGAGAGAGAGAGAGAGAGAGAGAGAGAGAGAGAGACTTAACGAAAAGACATGTAAAGTTAAGTATATCTTAGTTTAACCAGACCACTGAGCTGATTAGACTTATTTTACGTGGCTAAGAACCAATTGGTTACCTAGCAACGGGACCTACAGCTTATTGTGGAATCCGAACTACATTATACCGAGAAATGAATTTCTATCACCAGAAATAAATTCCTCTAATTCTTCACTGGCCGGCCCGAGAATCGAACGCGGGTCTAGCAGAGTGCTAGCCGAGTACGATATCGACTCGTCCAATGAGGAACTCGAAAAGACATGTAAATATAGGTTTTCACATTTTCAAATTTGCTACAAAAAAAAAAAAAAAAAAGACATTTTGCTAATTGACAAGTTTAAGTACATCTGCAAATTGACAGAGTTCAAGTTTATGCAAAGTTGCCATAAGAGACCCAGAATTTATTAAAAAAAAAAAAACTCTCTCCGGCGTTTATACTGGCGTATTTAATTACAAGAGGAAGATCGTGTGAGTGTACTTTTCCAAAGGAACTGCAACAAGGAAAAAATATCACGCACATACACACACACACACAAACAAACAAACAAACACACAAATATGTAGATCACCTGACTATGGGAACACAATGCAAGACTTTCCTTACATGAGAGGTTCTGATGACCCGAAGATGATTAATCTAAGTGCATCATGTTCGGAATGGTTGCAGAGTGAAGCCATTTGCATGGTAGAAGGCCTTTCAAGAATTCAAAACACTGCCCAGTAGCTTTTCAGAACAACAACTAACTGAATGCCTACAAAGAGTCAAGGAAGAGGCTATACCCTGTAATTTGTATATACTGAAAGTTACCAGTTAAAACTCTTCCAAAAAATTAAACGGGAGTGCATTAAGAATAAGGTGAATATGGCGGCCAGATGGTGAACAGTTGCATTTGAAACTGAAATGGGTGTGGCCCCATATGACTAAGCCTTTAGAACTGAATCGCTAAATCTCAATTTGTGATCCGAAATTAAGTTAGATGGCATATGAAGCGCTGGGTACTTAGCAGCTGAAGCTCTAAGCAAAGTGCTGTAAAAAAAAAATTAATAGTTATAATAAAAAGTATTATCAGAGATAGCTAATTTACCATCGCACCGAGACAGAATGGAAACCTGGTTTGCATAAATTTCTAAACTTATTAGACAGGAAACCATACGGGGACTAGGAAAGCAGTTCGTAGTCTTAAAAGCTTCAGAAATTATGTATTAATACCAGGAGCCTGTACATCTTTTACATAATATTATTAACAGTAGAATCAGATCCCATGCACTCTCTCTCTCTCTCTCTCTCTCTCTCTCTCTCTCTCTCTCTCTCTCTCTCTTCTCTTCTCTTCTCAATTCATATTTCTCTTATGTTATTTAATCTTTTTTTAAAGAATAAGATCCCATGCTCTCTCTCTCTCTCTCTCTCTCTCTCTCTCTCTCTCTCTCTCTCTCTCTCTCTCTCTCTCTCTCTCCTCGCGTTATTACAGTACGATACAGGGAATTAAATTGTCTTTTCTTCATGTGGCTTGAAAAATAATGTTTTATTGAAACATGAAATAATTAACAAAAGAGGGAGGTGAAAAGACGTAACCTCACGATAATTATTTTGCCAATTACCCATCATACCACAATTCCCACTGAGTCAGTTCATCAAGGTTTGAAAATTAGAGGAAATTAACTGAATTACTCTGCAGCAAAAGAAAACATGAGGAAAGTCTCTCGTATCAAGAGGAGCCAAAACTTCCTAAGTTTTCGGGCAATGATTGACGAATGCTTTTAACTCCTCTTTGCCTAAAAAAAACTTTAGGACACAAGCTAATCTGACGCACGAATTCCCGATTGCAATAAATAGTGAATTCGTTTAAGATGAGATGCCGAAATATTCAAACAACGACAAGAACACACATTTCAAAAGATATAACGAGTGTCTCAAGATGCATAAAAAACAATTATATCCATCAAAATTGACAGTAACATATCATAAAAAAATCTAATCCCTGAAATTGAATCGTAAGGCGATTATAATACCCCAATGTATAAAAAGGTTCTCTCTCTCTCTCTCTCTCTCTCTCTCTCTCTCTCTCTGCCTCACACACACACACAAACCCGGCGCACGCGCCCGCATACAGCTCGTTCCGTAGCCATTAGGCTAACACTCTTGACTTCCGGACGAGGCGTATTTCCAATTTCTCTAATTCGTTTATCTTTTCCTCTACGAATTTGTCACCGTGTTTACGGGTAGAGAGAGAGAGAGAGAGAGAGAGAGAGAGAGAGAGAGAGAGAGAGAGAGAGTCGACCCACACCGACAGGAGCAGAAGCCATCAGTGTTATCAAACACTTTTAACGGTATTACCCAGGTGCTAAGGGACTCTCCATTTCAGAATCTGCCCCACCTCTCTCTCTCTCTCTCTCTCCTAGCCGATAAAACCCTGGCGATATTCAACGCCTCTTCCGAAATCACTTCCAGGCTTCGCCTCATCAATCGTCTGCCAAGGAGGAGAAGGATAAGATTCCAGCAGAGACTACTGCTCTGATGGATGGCTGGAACGCGAAAGGGGAATATATTTAAGGGTATGTTAGGATATTATCTTGAGGGTATAAGGTTTGTATCTCTCTCTCTCTCTCTCTCTCAAAACTGGCATTGACTTCTTACTTGATAATAGTGTGTACTTGTCATTCAGATCATCTTCGATGAGAGTTCAAGCCCACTCGGGAAGTTGAAATTTAATGTCGCATTTGATTGCCAGCTTCACTAACAATCATAAATATCAGCTGAAAAAGTTATTTTCCTTTTAATTATGTATACATGCATATATATATGTATGTATTTATATATATAATATATATACAGTATACACAAAGTAACACAGTATATATTATATACATACGAGTATATATATAAACACATATATATATGTATATATACTATACATACTTATATGTACTTAAAAATTAGTAACAGCAATGCGTATGTTCATTTGGGTCAAAAATGCTTATTTTTGAGCACATATGCGTCTAAGTGTGCTTGCGCGCGTGTGTGTGTGTGTGAGAGAGAGAGAGAGAGAGAGAGAGAGAGAGAGAGAGAGAATATCAACCGCAACCAAGACACAAACATGAGAATTTCCCTCCCTAACGCAGTAGCATCAGTCCAATAATAACAAAAAGAGTAACTAACAAGTCCTTAGTCCTAAACCAACAGCGACAAACCAACATCGAAGACGGAGGCGGCGGCGCCGAAGGAGGCAAAAAATAGACCTTGAAGGGGCAATCGGAAGGCCTATAGGAGCCAGGCAGGCACTCTTACTGATTGTTCTCCAGGTGGTGTAAGAGACGCTGATGAGGGCGCCTCGGGAGATGCAGCGGCTCTTTAAGGCTAGGCCTATGTAGAAATAATAATTTCCCCCCGTGAATATCCCTCGGGGGGCAAGGGAGAGAGAGAGAGAGAGAGAGAGAGAGAGAGAGAGAGAGAGAGAGAGAGAGAGAGAGAGAGGTGTTAACAAGGCCTGCGTAAGCTCGACTTATTTTTCTGTCTCCTGATTTTCTCGTGTTTGGAGAAGGTTTAGGCCGATCTTAGTGCGCCGTGTTTCACCTGCTCCCTTCTTTGATTGTGCGTCTTTGTTTCGTGTTTATTTACCTTCGCCGGGTGAGCAATATTTATTTAGTTTTTGTCACGATACACCACAGTTCCGTCATTATTAGTACATTATGTTATCCCTTTCAAGCTAACAGATCTGATTTTCTAATACTTCCACGAAGCCTCATTCAGTCAATTCCCATGGTCATTTTGATATTCGGAAGAAGAAAACCGAAATATTTCGAATTTCATCTTCATCATTTATTTTTAGCATGAGGATATTAGTATTAAGGTCTTCTTTAGTCATCTTACTTGCTATTAATGCTCTATTTAAATAACTGAAACATGCCTAAACCGCGCTGTAGAGAATGTATGTAATTCTTTCACGGGGAAAACTTAAATATAGTTTTCCAAATAAATGGCTTTATCGTTAGCAAGGAATACTGAAATTGTAAATCAAATACAGAGAGCACTGATTAACCAATCCTCACATTTATTAAGAAATGGTGTATTCATGAATCTCCAAATATTTGTTAGTGAAAAAAAAGGGGGGAGTTCAACCGAAACTGCGCAATTATACTTAATTATTCTAATTATCTCGGTATGATAAAATAGACAATTCAGGCAATTCTCGTGAAATTTAGGGTGTTTGGTCGCTTTCTTCGTGCGTGTGAAGACTTTTCGTCTTGCCTTCCAGACTATATAAATTCCTCACTGTGATTCCTCCACGCACCAGAAATGTATTGCCTTTCTTAGGCTAACACGTTTGCAAGTTTGTTTTTAAGGCTTCTGTTTAAAAAATTGTATGTATGTATGTACATTTATATATATATATATATATATATATATATATATATATATATATATATATATATATAACAGTGGGCCTAGCAACAAACTGGCCACGTGTCATAGGCACTGGGAACTGTCCCCCCACTGGCTGTCGGCCTAAGAAACAGATCAGCACCTGCCATATGAGCCTACAGAGGCCCAGGAGGACTTCAACTTTAACTTTAATATATATATATATATATATATATATATATATATATATATATATATATATATATATATATATGTATATGTGTGTGTGTGTGTGTGTGTGTGTGTGTGTGTGTGTGTGTATATATATATATGCTATATATAATATATAGATATGTATTTTATATATATTTATATATATTTTATATATATATATATATATATATAATATATATATATATATATATATATATATATATTTATATATATATATATATAATATATATATATATATATATATATATATATATATATATATATATATATATATATATATATACATATATACATACACATATACACTTTACATAAAGTCCTCGATGCGTACCACTACAGAAAATAAGAAAAAGATATCAAAACGAAATTTGAGATCCTAAGAGCTCACTCCCTCCCCCCACAACCTTTATCTTGAATGGCCGACATCTCTGATAGGGCCAAGCAGATGACCTGAGACGCGCCCTTTCCTTTATGGTTTTCTCGGCCGAGTGATAAGAGGAAAGTGGTCGTTTGAGGTCATTTGCCTGACATGAAAGACCTTTCAACTTTAGTCAAGGTCTTCCTTCCTTTTCCTTTTTTTTCTTTTTTACCTCTTTTACTTTGGCTGATTATCTCGTAAAACTCGATTACTCACAGAGGGTAGATTGTCCGTGGCAAGGTCTCAAGACCTTGGTTCATGGGGTCAGTAATTCCGTTTCATTTCGTTTATTTTATTTTTTATTCTTGTGCAACCAAGCGGTCGACGAACTTAAAGTCTAACCTACCTAAATACAGAAAATATAAAAGACAGGTGAGATAACTAGAAACATGGTGTGGTCCCTGACGTGCAATAGCCGTGAGATCTCGGAATGCCAATAATCTCTCTAAATCAAACGCGAATACACAAAAGAACTTCCTCGGGTTGTCCTTTAAAAATCAAACAAAGAAATGTTACCAGATAATAACCTCGTAAGCAGGGAAAAATACTTCTTCTAATAAATTACTTCAGAAAGAGAATCTGATATATATTATCTAACAATGTCTAACCTGAGGTTTCCCCGGTGCTAGGAAAATCATCTTACTGAGGCCCTACCGATTTTAATCATGTGATAGTAAACATCTTGACAGAACACTGAACTGTCTGTCTGTCTCTCTCTCTCTCTCTCTCTCTCTCTCTCTCTCTCTCTCTCTCTCTCTCTCCTAATTGCCGTCAATAACACAAAAGAGGGTTAATAAAGGGCCTCTTCTATGAGGACTCTTGATGTTATCTTCAGCGGTTTTCCCTTCGCCCCCGCCCCCACAAGTGACTGGACTCAGTTTTCCGTAAAAAAAAAAAAAAAAAAAAAGGTCTCTTTCCTCAATTATTGTGCACCACTTCTCCAAGAAGGAAGTTATGATTCCACACAGCACAGGTGCTGTGTTGTCTTTCTTCCTACACTAGGTGCACTTGGCCCAGAAACTTCAACTTTTACAATATCACAAATCATTGTCAACGAAAGGAATGTATTTCTTTCCCAACATTCTGCAAACTTTCTTGATCCCGTTTTGTTTGCGCGTGGCTGTAATATACTAATCCGGAGTAAAATAAATACTGGAAATGACATCAGTTATTCCCAAAAATGATTCCAAAATGTTGCCTCCACGGCTCACAGAACTATAATAAGAGAGAAAGGCATTTACTAAATACAGTAAACATACAACAGTTTGTAAACAACATTATAAATAACTATTATGCATCACTGTAACAGTCGTTATGCATTACTCATCCGAACGACAGTTACAGCCTACAATTCGGTATTATAACAGTGGCGTATTCAATTGGGATTCTGAGTTTTACGTTCACTTCCGAATTTTCAGAGACGAAACTCGACCTAAGGGAGCTTTATTTCTACTCGATTTGAATATTCTGGGACGAGTTCGTTGTGCTGTACCTACTATCATTTTTCGCCACTCAGGCATGCATGAGGGTATTAAGATGGAGATCTCTTACATTTGAAAGCTAGAACATTTTCTTCTCTTAACAAGCGCTTAGAAAACGTGGCTATTAATGGTAATTCGATATAAATTTGGCTTTAAAAAAACCAGTCTTGTCTAAGACACAGAACTAATAATTTAGGTGGTTTTGTCTTGTTGATGCTTGTCTGTTGGACTAACTGAGAATTTGTGTTACAGCATTAGTTTTATAAACAAAAATTATGACCAAAATTAATTGAAAATATTGTTTTTTTGATAAAAAAAAAAATTATGTACAAAATTAAATGAAAAATTGGACATAAGTCTCTCCATGGGTAAAAGCGGAGACAAACGTAAATATTCCTTCAAATTTATACCAGGTGATTTTCAATGAAACCGCATCGAAATTCAGCTCTATTTCTGTATGTACGAACCCTTAAAAAATTGACAAAATAAATATAAAAGTGAAGAAATATACGACAGAATAAATATAAAACCTAAAACTTTCTCTGTACATAAACGATTGTAGCGATTTCGTTCATGCCAGAATTTAAGCACTAAATTAAAAGTAACTTGCTGATATTCAATCACATTAAATGGGAACCCCCAAAATACAATCAACCTTATGAAGACTATACCATAATCTCGTCTATTTTAAGCGAATAAATATGTAATTAAATGACAAGAGATATAGTTGGCTTAGTGTGATTATAGGTCTTCTTTTATACATTTAAGTCTTATGGCTTCTGCCGGCTTTTTCTGTTCAGGGCTGCAAATTGGCATGTTGATCATCCACCCTCCAATCATCAAACATGCCAAATTGCAGCCCTCTAGCCTCACTGCGTCTGGAAACGATATAGGCCATGCTACCACCGGGCCGTGGTTAAAGTTTCATGGGCCGCGGCTCATTTAGCATCACACCGAGATCACCGAAAGATAGATCTATTTTCGGTGGCCTTGATTTCAAGATGGACAGAAAACTCGACTGCGCCGAAGAAACTTCGGCGCATTTTTTGCATGTTTAATACCATCAGTAAATAAATCCTTTACTGTATCGGAACTAACGCTTTGAAAACCGAGAGCGTACGTCAAAACGGTGAAGAAATATTGGGGGAAACGAAAATTTACCTACAATCTATTTTTCCCCCTTACAGTTTTTCTAAAACTACAACAATACACTATAGAAATCGGTAGTTTACCTCGTTATACTGTGGCTTTTCCACAAAGTCTCGCCATTCCCTTGGTCATGAATATAATACACTGGATTTGCAGGTAAGGCCTTATGCCTGATTTCTCTTTCTTTTTTTCTGCGTTTGGTTAAAAGCTGTTTTTCGTCGACCGTCCACCTGGTATATATATGCTGTATAATCAACCCATAAGTTTGGAAAATTCATTAAGGACACACACTTGCGCTGTGTTTATCTCTTATACTAACCCAGTAGAATTTCGAGCCACCATTAATGAGTGTATTAATGACCCATTCCCGCATGCACCAAATCACTGAAGTCTGTTTCAAGGTTTAGCTATGGTAAGGAAATAAACCCTGCACTCAGCACTTTTTAAATATCCCATTTTGGGAAAACACTTCAAGGTACTAACACCTGGCCTCCACCCCTCACCCACCTTAAATTATCTCCCCCCCCGCACCCCAGTTATCTCCCGATAATCTGAAATCGATTTTATAATACATCAGACAACCTAAATCCCCCTGGACGGCCACCTCCCCCCCAAAACTAAAGTCCCCTGCTTTCAAGTAACCTCCAGGTAATCGATTTTAAATTACCCCAAGCGGTACCCTGAACCTGATTTGATATCACCCCTGCATTGTTCGCGTTACATCCCTCGATGATTGAGTTAAAGTGATAAGTACTTATGATTGCAATTCATGGTATGGTTGTTGATTCAAGCAAGTGAAACATTAATGAAAGCAACATATATATATATATATATATATATATATATATATATATATATATATATATATATATATATATATATATATATACACACATATACTCTTCTTCTTCTTCTTCTTCTTTCTCTGCATCTTTTCCCACTTCCTAGTGGGGTCGATGTTTCTGACAGCTTTCCTCCCCTGACTCGGTCAAACACACCGTCCTCTGACAATTGTTTGTCTCTCAGGTCTTCTCTAACTACATCCATCCACCTTCGCTTCTTCGGTCTTCTTCTTGCTCTCCCACCAGGCGCCTCCATCTGCATCACTCTCCTCCCTATTATGTCTCATCCCTTCTCATCACATCCATACCACCGCAGTCTTCTTTCCCGGGCCTTCTTTGATAGTTCTACGACTTTAGTAGTTCCTCTTATTTTTTCATTTTTGATCCTGTGCATTTTTGTTACCCTGGGATACACACACACACACATATATATAAATATATAATATATATATATATATATATATATATATATATATATATATATATATATATATATATATTATATATATATATATATATATATATATATATATATATATACATATATATATATATATATACATATACATAAATATACATATATAACCATATTTATATATATATATATATATATATATATATATATATATATATATATATATATATATATACAGTATAATATATTCTACCCAATTGCCTCTCACAGATGCAACTCATCAAAGACTGTCAGATCTCAGTCTTTAATTACAAAAATGCCAAGGTTTTAATTCAAAATTTACTACTGACCAGTCAATCAATTAACCAAGCAACTTCAAACGCCAACTACACGAAAACCAGTGATTTTCCTTCCCCTGGAATATGGATGCCTTTGCTACACATTGTAAAATGATAGTTACAGCTTCGAACATGAATTTTCATGCAACGTTCATGTCCAGCGTGAATTGGAATTCGAGCATCTCTCTCTCTCTCTCTCTCTCTCTCTCTCTCTCTCTCTCTTCGACAATTTCATTCTACTTGGAATCAAAGAGGCAATTCCTGATCGCAGATATCTGACTAAAAGAGTCAATGTGGATTTGAATGCGATAGCACTTACGTTTATAAAATCCCCACAATTTTTTTTTTTTTTGACATGGAGTCTGATTCAGCAATCTATATATGAACGTATAGGGAACGGCTTATTAAGAGAAGTGGATTGTTTGTGTGTCTGTGTGTGTATATATATATATATATATATATATATATATATATATATATATATATATATATATATATATATATATATATATATATATATATATATATATATATATATATATATATATATATATATATATATACATATATATACAGTATATATATATATAACATATATACATATATATATATATATACAGTATATATATATATATATATATATATATATATATATATATATATATATATATATATATATATATATATACATATATATATACATATATATATATATATATATATATATATATATATATATATATATATATATATATATATATTTATATAACATATATATACACAACATATATATACACATATATATATATATATATATATATATATATATATATATATATATATATATATATATATATGCCTTTTCTGTTCAAAAAATCTACCTCCAGAACTGTGAGCTTTTCAGCTCCTTAAGCATTTTTAGATGAGTTTATTAGTTTCATACTACCCAGGCTACCTTGGCTGCGGCCCACTACAATCGACTAATCACGAGGTAAAGAATTCACTGCTTAATTTTACAAAAGCACAATAGATTTTAATTATTTTTCTTTACAAAACAGGCCCAAAGTACGTTTCCCCAACGTGGGATCGACCTTTGCTTTATCGATGCCAAGGAGTTTGCTAACCATTGAACTACGGTCTCCGTGGGTGCTTGTAGTGTGTGTGTGTGTGTGTGTGTGCTAGTGTCTGTATGCGTGTAATAAATATATAAATAAATAATAAACAAATATATAAATATTATATATATATGTGTGTGTGTGTGTGTGTGCACGTATAAGATAAATACCTATGGAAAAGTTAAGTATACCTTAGTTTTACCAGACCACTGAGCTGATTAACAGCTCTCCTAGGGCTGGCCCGAAGGATTAGACTTACTTTACGTGGCTAAGAACCAACTGGTTACTTACCGACGGGACCTACAGTTTATTGTGGAATTCGAACCACATTATAGCGAGAAATTAATTTCTATCACCAGACATAAATTCCTCTAACTCTTCATCAGCCGGCCGGAGACTCGAACTCGGGCCTACCGAGTGATAGGCCACAGCTTCGAGCTAACACATGTTCATGAGAGAGAGAGAAATACAATGTAATCACCTTCTTTTAGACGAGGAAGACATAATTCAGGGGCAATCCTTAAGAGCGAAGTATCTTAATCATGGAGCAGGGAGATAAAAATTTTGGAATGGATCCAAACTTTGACAAGGACATCACTCTTTGGAACGAATGCCCGTTCTTGGAAACTATCATGGCGTTAAGTTAAAAAAGACTTGCGTGATGTACAGTAATATATTCGGTAGGACCAAAACATCTAAAAGCACTGTAAGTCATGAAAAATAATGACGAAAAACATTTACGTTTAGTTTTAGATACACAGATAAATGATAAATTTAAAAAGGCATTTTACTATCATAAAATATTACTAAAAGACTTCGTATACGAGAATGTTCTAACAAATAGGTTTATATAAAATCGAAAGACGTTACTGAAGACATTTCTGGAAAGATAATAAATATATGGAGGAAGGATTAAGGAAAACTTATTTATTCCATCTTTACGTAAGCCCCTGGTGGCGTAGTAAACAGAGTTTTTAAGTGACGTAAATGATTATTACTTTCAAAACCTTATCCATTCGCCTCCTTATTTTCACACGTCCTATGAAACTGACCCAGTAATAACTCTGTTAAGTTATGCAACGCCAAGACGCATTCAAACAAACTCGGCCTATATAAAATATTATTATTATTAATATTATTAATATTATTATTATTATTATTAGTATTATTATTATTATTATTATTCAGAAACTGAACCCTGTTCATATGAAACAAGCCCACAGGGGCCAGTGACTTCAAATTCAAGTTTCGAAAGAATATTGTGGTGTTCATTTGAAAGAAACAACAGAAGGTATAGGAAATACAGAAAAAAGTGATCATTTATTAGAAAAGGAAAATTAACACATATATAAAGACAGTTCAAAATGTAAATATAAATACATTATTAAGCAGAGAAAAAAAAATCGCATAAAGGATGGAAGTAGACCATACAAAAGAAAAAAAATGAATAAATAAATAAATTTTATAAATATGTCAGTAAATAAATTATCAAGCAGAGTAAAACAAATTCTGCATGAAGTTTGAAACTAGATCATATTATAGAAGAATAAAATAAAATAAAAATTATCAAATAAGTGAAAAAATGTAAGTAAATAAACTATAAAGAGGATTAAAATAAAATCGCAAAACGAAAAAACATAAACCATATTATAAAAAAATAAATTAACAAACGGAAAAATAAATAAATAGATAAAAATGTAAATAAATACATTATCAAGCAGATCAAAATAAAATCGCAAAAAGAAAGAACCCAGACCATCTCCAAAACCGGAGTCCTCTGCGCGCAGACGATGGCGTTTACCACGGCCCATGAATCTTGTCTGAAAACGCTAACTGTAATACTCTCTTTTATTATTCACAGGAATCACAAAGGCCCCTTTTGACGCAGCCTTACCAGGGTCCTTGAGCCTTACAATAAAGGCCGGAACACTCGAGTGGCTTCGCTTGACAGCTGTTGACTTGATGCGTTACGTCGAGGAGAAGGAAAATATTTGTTTTCTAAGATCTCCCGAAAGGCAGTGGCTCTGGATTTAAACAGGAAGGCAAATTTAAGATCATATCTTCTCAATGAAATTTAAAAATTAAAATGAGTTTGTTAACGATGAACGGGCATTTGTTTTGTTTAAATTAAAAAAAATTAATCATCCTAGATTAGTAAGGCGTGAAAAACCATTGCACTTGTAACACCAGATTACATTCAATATTCATTCATTCAAGCGGACACTAAAAATACTCTGTAAAACAAAAATTAAAATTGAATCATTCTGTGGCACTACGGCGTCAAGGACCATTGCATTTATGACGTTAGATTACTTCTAATTATCCATTCATTCAAGCAGACACTAAAAATACTCCGTTAAAATTAATATGAGGAATAAAACCACTTAACAGAACATTAATACATAAACAAAAAAAAACACTACCAAAATCCCTTTTAAAAAGATTTCAAAACTCTAAAAAAAAACTAATCTAACGGAATAGAGGATAATAATCTGGAGCACAGAGTCATTACCTTAAAAGGGTATCGGGATCAAAGCCTTAAAATAAGAGGCTTTGGATTGATTAAATCCTCTGCGCAAAAACAAATCGCTTCCGGGGCTCAAATAAAGGGATTGGAACACCTTCCTGATCACAAAAATGGGATCGTTTTAGACTAATGACGCCCCCCGTCTCGCTCGCGCGCGTCGCATTACGGACCTCCATTTCTGTATTATCTTTTATCTTTTTTATTTTTTCTCTAGCTTATCATTTGCAAAGAAAGCCTTGTTCTGTTGAAAAATCCATTGCTATATTATATGTATTATTTTTTATTTTTTTCTAGCTTATCATTTGCAAATGAAACCTTTTTGTGATAAAACAAATTGACAAATATTTTTCCCCTCGCCCTCTTGATTATCATATGCAATAAAAATAGTCTTCTGCAGAACAAATGACAGCTATTTTAACGATTATAATACCTAATTCTTACTTATTCATCTCTCTCCCTCTAGCTTATCATTCACAATCACGACAGTCCTGCTGAACAAATCGATGAGGTATTTCCACGGTTTAAATGTCCAGTTCTTATTTATTTACCTTCTTACTTTGCATGCTTTTCTCCTATTTAAATTCTTTGAGAATTAAGTCTTTCAACTGGGCTTACGCATTTTCTTTGTTTGAAGTTTAATGTCCTTGTTCAGAAGGCGGAGCCAATCATGAGAGCTAAGAACATGCCAGTGTTGGGGAGGAGGAGTGTGGGGATGTCAGCGGATCAGATGAATGGATGGGGTGAGGGGGACATGGGTGAGGTGGGACGGGGGGAGGAAGATGCAAGGAATAGAAGTAGATGGAGAAAGTTGACTCGAGCGGCCGACCCTGTTATACAGTGGGACTAATAAGGGCGAAAGAAGAAGAAGAAGAAGAAGAAGAAGAAGAAGAAGAAGAAGAAGAAGAAGAAGAAGAAGAGGAAGAAGAAGAGTCCTTGTTCAGGCCGAAGTTCTCTACTCGAGAACCACCTACAAAAACGTAAGAGACTTTACTATTTTGCACTTCTGAAAAGGAATCATCTTCCAGAGATCGACTTTTAAGTACAAAAAACCACTATTTTATCGGAGACATAACTTGCATTTTCAAGGTACGTGATTCTAATGAAAAATTGTTAAAAAGCTTTCCTTTACATTTCCAACAGTTTTTAAAAAAACTGAAATAAAAAAACAAACAAACAATAAGGCTGGACAAAAGCATACGATTCAGTATTGTCCGAAAAAAATAACTTTTTCAACAGACAAAATTATACATTATGAAAGAAAAACGCAATTGTAGTCCAAAAATAAACACATTTATCAGAAAACAGCCAATACCTACAGAATTACGTATATCACATACTGAAAAATACATTAAAAAATAAATAACTAAGTGGAAGAGAGGATTCTTAACGAACGCCTGGTTTTTTCCAATTAGTGAATTACAGCCCACAACGATTCCTTATCTGAAGCTGCATATTAAGAGATTATCCAATCAAATCTGTGACGTCATACCCAATCGCCAGTGGCCTCGATCAACATCTGCAAATCTAGCTATGAAGGGTTGCATGATACAGTGCACCCTTCTTCTGGAGAGAGAGAGAGAGAGAGAGAGAGAGAGAGAGAGAGAGAGAGAAATATGTGTCTCTGTCTTGACTTCAACTGATAGGCGATACACAGACACTAAATATAAATATACAGTATATGGGTGTGTGCAAGTGAATCACGAAGATATGGAACGTTATGAATGTATAAATAAAAGCCAAATGCCGCGAAGGAAAAGTGAAACAACGGAGTGGTGGCTAGCCTTTCGACACACGGCCCTTTACTAGCGGACCGTGTGTCGAAAGGCTAGCCACCACTTCTGTTGTTTCACTTTTCCTTCGTGGTATTTGCCTTTAAATATATATATATATATATATATATATATATATATATATATATATATATATATATATATATATATGTGTGTGTGTGTGTGTGTGTATATATATGTATGTATATATATATATATATATATATATATATATATATATATATGTGTGTGTGTATATATATGTATATATGTATGTATATATATATATATATATATATATATATATATATATATATATATATGTACATATATATATAGATAGATAGAGATAGATATATGTATACATATGCATCTATATATGCTTTATATATATATACATATGTGTATATATATATATACACACAACGCTAACACAAGACCAAACCTAATTACGAAAAAAGTACATACAAAAATAAAAAAAAAAACTCCATGACGCCAGAGAAATAACAATTCAAACCGAAACACTTTAGTGATGAAGTGATTTTTGTGATACCCTCTTAACTTTCACTAGATCTGCCATTCAGTTATTCATCCACACAATCAATCATTCATTTATTCATTCAATCAATAAATCATTCATTTTTCATTAACTCAATCAATCATTCATTTATTCATGCGAGTCTCACATTTCATCTGGGGAAAAGATTGATTAAAAGGCTTCCCACCGGATTTCTCGAAGCTCAAAAATCGTCAAAGTCATTTTGGACGATTTTTCACTCAAATATTTTATTCCTATGAAAGTAAAAGATTTTTCAAATATCTTATTACTTCTCAGGAAACTAAAGGATTTTTTTAAAACTTGAAAGACTAAATAAAACATCATATAAATGTTTGGCTTCCAAATGTTTTTTTGATGAATCGAGAATCTCGATCAAGCTAAGGGATAACGAAGACCTTTTCTAATATGAATCGTAAAAAAAGTAAATTAATTTGATATGACTTAGTTACCACACATATGCAAACTCACTCTCTCTCTCTCTCTCTCTCTCTCTCTCTCTCTCTCTCTCTCTCTCTCTCTCTCTCAGAATATGCAGTTTTATTTTTCTAAAGCTTTTCTTGATATAGTGTAAAACTACTTTATGAGGCTGTGACTTGGATATCATACGTTTACAAAAGTCTCTCTCTCTCTCTCTCTCTCTCTCTCTCTCTCTCTCTCTCTCTCTCTCTATGTTTGACCATCTTTTTTTGTCTATATTTTTCTTTCCCTATTCCCCCATTCCACGTTCCCGGTCCAGCGAGCGAGCGAGCGAGTGAGCAAAGTCTTCTATCCATTCATACAAAATCGGGAGCAATATTTACACTCACAATGGCCGGATTAAGCCAAGATTCCGCGAAGACAGGACGATATAACTCGTGCTTCCGTCATTAACTCGTTCCGAGATCTCTCCGCGTTTTCATCTCCTTTCTTTATCTTCCAGTCTGGCGGTTCCAAACGTTTCCTGGAACAACTGGAGACACATATTGCGCCGAGGATTTCGTCATATTCAGAGAAGGTAATTAGAGAGAGAGAGAGAGAGAGAGAGGGGTAAACATCAAGCGAGATCTGACATTCGGGGTAAGGAAGGGGTCAGCGTGGGTTCTTTGTATTTGGAGAAAAGTCGAGTGTTTCATTTTCTGGTGAAATGCGATGAAATAATCCTACAGGAAACAGTGATAGGAGTTTATTTTGATTAAGTACGTAAATATACCTTCATACACCACAATATTTCTTTAATATTAAGACAGCCTCTTTAACAGGGGATGGTCCACAGTAAAAATCTGCTGAACTTCATTAAAATAATCTAAACGAAACAGCGATGGGAGTTCGTTTTCATTAAATATCTATTATATTAATTTCCTTGACTGCCTTTCTGTGTGTGTCCCTCCCCTCCCCTCCCCTTTCCCCTTCCCTCTCCCCTTCCCTCTCCCCTCATCCTTTCCCCTTCCCTCTCCCCTCATTTACTAATGAATTAGGATTTTCAATATATACAAAACCCATTACAAGATAACCTAAACACTATGAAATTTCTCTCTCTCTCTCTCTCTCTCTCTCTCTCTCTCTCTCTCTCTCTCTCTCTCTCTCTCTCTCTCTCTCAAGTGGCTCCAATTACACCAGAACTGGATTTCAGCCAATCACAGCACCCAGTCGTCATGCTTCCGTGAACAGTAATCCGAGTTCCATTCGTGCGGATCCGTTGTTAGGTCAAGCCGATTGTCACCATTTGGGATTCGACGGAAATACTTCACAAATTTTAATGGATATCAAACAACAAACAACAAGTGTCTAAGACTCCTTCAAGTTTCTAATTATTATCATAGAGTATTTCAGAGATCAAACATCAAACAAAGTGTTTCTAAGATCTTCACTTTTCTCAGAATTATAAGACTCCGAGGTCTTCGAGTTTCTTTAAATTACCACAAGAAGTTTCAGAGACCTTCAGAATTTTCTGAATTATCAATAAGTAGGAAAACAATTAATCTAGCCATTACTGTTCCCAAGTAAAAAAAATGCCCTTAAGACTGTAATCCTTCTGATTTAAATTTCAGAAATAAACGAATTAATATGAATGTTCACCATAATAATTAGTGACTTAATGACAACGATAAATAAGACGTTGGAAAAAAATAAAAGCCAATAACAGAAACAGGAAAACAAGAACACTAGCCGTTACTGTTCCCAAATTCAAGAACAAATTCTTGTAAGATTGCAATCCTTCTGATTTGAATTTCATAAATAATACAATAAATATGGATGATCAACAAACTAATTAAGGGAAATTAGGACAACATTTATTAAGATGAACACTGCCAAACAAATAAAGGAAGACAATAACTAAAAATAACACAATTAATATGCAAATATAGCAGAATAATAAAGTGACTTTAAAACGACGACAAATAAGACGAACGTTGGAAAATAACAAAACCAGGATGAGAAACATGAATTGACAGAAGCAGCGGAAGCAGAGGAAGGGAGTTTACAGTCTCTCTCTCTCTCTCTCTCTGGCCAGCAGCTATTGTTTAACACCGAGCACCATGTCAAGAGCCTCCATCGATCAAAACGTCACCTGGCACAATTACGAAGCCATGACCTTTCCCTCTGAAAGGGACCTCACTAGGGGTTGATGGCCCAATTTCGAGTTGGCCCGGAGGACTCTCTCTCTCTCTCTCTCTCTCTCTCTCTCTCTCTCTCTCTCTCTCTCAAAGGTTGAGAAAGTGCTTATTGGCGAACAGAAATTTTATCGCCCTTGTTGCCTACTTCAACAGGTTATTTACTCAACAAACCCCAACCCAGGCCGCAACCCCATCCCCATCCCCTCTCTCTCTCTCTCTCTCTCTCTCTCTCTCTCTCTCTCTCTCTCTCTCTCTCTTTGGCAAAGCTGCCCAGATTAAAATATTCACGAAACCTTCATACGATACTGGGGCAAAAAACACTTCATTTGCTGCCAGCAAAACTATTCTTAACCTTCTTTAACCATTTTCTCTATTAAAAATAGCTATTTAGGAATTAAATTACCGACTGATTTTTTGAAAAACAAAAATAGGATATGACTTAAGTAACAGTCAAGTATAACGCTCAGGCAAAATTAGAACATGCAAAGAAAATGTCTGAACACGCCGTAATCGCCATGAGAGTAAGCAAATAGAATAGTTCCGAACACCAGAAGAATACTGACATTACTTCTTACTAGAATTTAAGATAACATATTTCGAAAGAGGCACCATAACAAAGCTGCTGAAAATAAACTTGAACTGCTGTAACAAAACTCCCTTTCACACAGGTTACGCAGCTGACTGGTTGGTATCGTTCTCGGCTAGCACTCTGCTGGCCCCGCGTTTGATTCTCCGACCGGCCAATGAAGAATTAGACAAATTTATCCCTGGTGATAGAAATTCATTTCTCGTTATAATGTCGTTCGGATTCCACAATATGCTGTAGGTCCCGTTGCTAGGTAACCAGCTGGTTCTTAGCCACGTAAAATAAATCTAATCCTTCGGGCCAGCCCTAGGAGAGCTGTTAATCAGCTCAGTGGTCTGGTTAAACTAAAGTATATTTTTTCTTAACTTTAACAACTTTAAAAATAAAAGTTGTGGTTCTTTGCAGGAATATTTAGATACTGTACAATGACGATGCAGATACATGAACAACAACGTTTGAAGTGCTATAAATATCTCACATAATTAATTTACACCTGATAAAAATTTCCTACTCTGAGAAGACATGGAATCAAGCTAAGACCTTAGATCCGCGGTCATCGGCAATTGTGAGATTTTGCAAGCAACCTTTGATGGGAGATACGTACCGGCACTGAGCCATCGTGCATTTTCGAGAGGAATCTCGTAAATGCATTTAGCTCATTACAGTCCCGGAAATGGCCTACGCTTGGGCCTCCTGAGACTGTTTCCGGTTTGCCTGAACAAAGTAGGAGAACATTTTTGTCATGTCATCATCATCATCATCATCAAAATGGTTCGCCTTAAAAGAGAAAATTATTAAACATTTGTTCTCTGATGAACTAAACCAGGTTACTTGAACAGATGATGATGATGATAACAACTCTATTGGAAACACGAAAGAGAGTAGGACGTTCCAAAGATTCAGTTCGGGGGAGTGAGAAAGATGAGTTATAACCAAGGTATTTAAAAGTTGGAAATAGCGAGCCCAAGAGGAATTAAGGCAGTTTATCTCCTTTTATATAAAAAGATAAAGTTCATAAGCGCAAAATGTATATAAGCAACAAAAAACACAACAGCAGTAGCGGGGGTAAAACACTGTAGTAGATATAAAACGAAGCAAAAAAGTAAAATAGCTGTAAGTTATGGCCATTATTATTCAGCAGACGCAGCCATTTGCATAGAACCTCCCTACACGGCCATTAACTCACTATGCTTGCTTCCAAGGGAGAGGAAGAGAGATAAAATTCACAAACAGAGAAGAGCAATATATAAAAATACGCAATTAGTTACGTAAGAAATACACAATTATCAAATGAATCTACAAGAATAGAAATCAGTACCGATGAAAAATTATACATTATTTTTAAATAATAATCTTAGCTTAATTCGAACAGTGGTTCTTGTGACAGTGTTACTACTACGAATGCTTATAAAGAAATTAGAAGAAACACAGCTTCAAAATCATATTCAACACTGTAGTTTACATAAATGAATTACAACAACGTAAATAAATGCCCATTCTGAATTAAAATGCATCACTTTTGAATAAAAAGGAAAAAGTAAATAGCAAAAAAAATCCACATATAAGACGCACGTTGAGCCAACCATACGAAATCAAATAATCTAAAAGGAAAAAACTAATTTTTTAAAAATTGATTTAATAAACAAAATACGATTTTTGAAAGGTTCCATCCTGTCTGTTCTTTTTCCCCTCGTTTTCCCCTCTGGAGCCTGGCTAAATGGGGTCATTATAAGGGTGCCTGTCCTGCCCTTTGACCTTCATATAATAATGAATATTTTCAATGTGTGTATTCCACCGCTGTTCAAACATGCATGAAACCTCAGTTATTAGAACAGGTACATCATTCTTGGTTCGCATATACATATTACCAGACTATTAGCAAGATTTACAAATTCGCAATTTTACCAACGAAACGTTATCTGGCCTAACCACGTATTTATGTAAATCATATAGACACACGTAACGTTAGCCTGCATGGCGCTGGAATTCCAAAAACTTCTTATTAATCAAAACATCCTAAGACACCACCCAATAAAAAATTCTGCCGTCAAAGTGGCAATGAAATCGATGAAAACCTTGTTTCTTTTAACTGCATGGATTCGCTTCACATCTTACTCTTATAATTAACACTTCATCACATGTACATTTTCTAGGGGACAAACTTTATACCAATTACAGCATTAATCGTTTCTGGATGGATGGGATAATTATGAAAACAATTACCCTTAAAGCTTAAAGCAGTGTTGTCTATGCCCTACAACTGACAGAAATCAACATTATTGTACAATGTAAACTTTTTAAATGGGAACTGGCGACATCACTAATTTGCCATAACCTGTAACATCAGCATTACAGCAAATCCATAACTCTTCCTGGCTTCATCTCGACAAATATCCCAAATACATAAACATTATAATTACAAATCTATAACCGAAACCAATTATGTTTTACATAATTAAAAGTCTTCATCAAGTCTCGTTTTCAGTCATAGCTGAGTACCACAAGAAAACAAGAGCGACTTGAAACAGAACTGAATATAATTTACTATACTCACCTTACTCCAGCATGCCTGAAAGAAGCCGTGAAGAATCTACAGTACTGCCTGAAAGATAAAGGAAGTATGTTTTGAACTGAACTGAATATAGAATTTAGTCCAAAGGCCAAGCACTGGGACCAATAAGGTCATTCAGCGCTGAAACGGAAATTGACAGTAACAGTTTAAAAGGCGTAACAGAGAGGGAAATTGAGAATAGAAAGGTTTGAAAGGTGTAACAGGAGGAAAACCTCGCAGTTGCACTATGAATCAATTGTTAGGAGAGGGTGGTAAGAAAGATGAAAGAAAGAATATGAAAGGAGGTACAGTAAAAGGAATGAAAGGGGTTGCAGCTAGGGGCCGAAGACACGCTGCAAAGAACTTCAAGTAATGCCTACAGCGCCCCGCACAAGGTGCACTGAGGGCACTATTCCCCTGCGGGGGAAATACGTTTTACAACCAGAACACACGAACTTATCCTATATCAATATTTAGCAAATACTTGTGAGAGCCTTCTACTTTGCTGCGTCCAAGAAAAATCAACTTCTTGATAAACAGAAAGTTTGTTGAAACTTTATAGGTTTATAATTTCGGCGTTAAAATTCCGGGCCAAGCGATGGAAATATAGGTTCTAAATCGGTAGCAATATTATCCATAACTTTGAGGCAGAGCATGTACAATGGCTACAAAAACAATAATAATAGAAAAAAGCATGTGTGATATCTTTGCTATATGGCCTCTAACCAAAGCAAGACAATACTACCTGAACCTTCATGATAAATATAGGTAAATTAACTCACGTATGTTCACGTAAATATACGAACTAAATCATACAAATATTTCAGTTTAATGCTTCTTATATCTATAAAATGCGGTCGGTATCTTCCTGAACTTGTTATAAAACGCATTCATGAGAGAGAGAGAGAGAGAGAGAGAGAGAGAGAGAGAGAGAGAGAGAGAGAGACTGCAACTATTTCAAGGTATCGAAACAGTCTGGGCGTTGCATGTATTTTTTCTTCAATTTTTTCTCACATTATTTTACTGGGACATGTGTGTGGTTGGTGGCAAGTACGGGCTTGATGAAAATCGACCAGTTTTAGTCAGAAAAACGAAGCTTTCCCTTTACCCAAGACCTTGGGGTCTTTCATATCCACAGAGATACGGTTCTTTTTCTCTCCCAAACCTCATTCAACTCGGGGAGGATGTTTTAAACAGGGAAATTCCCATGTCATCAGTTCTTTACACCCTCCGTTTTCTTGTCCTGGTTCCCATGTGACGTCATCAAATCCCGAATGCATGGCAAGATTAAGTCTCAGCAGAAGCTGTCAGACTTATTTTTTTTTTAAATTAAATTTAAAGTTAGATGACTCGTTCAAACATGTTTTTTATCACTGAACTCCTTTCACCCATCCGTATTTCTATATTAAATGTTTGAATTGACATCTTCATAAAGGTGACGTAAACTAAACCTTCAATGACTCTTACAGAGAAATAGATTTATCTTTGACTTTTCCAGAGCAGATATGTAGATCTCAGCCGAGTTACTTTATTAAATGTTTTATTAACAATATATTCAAGTGTGCTACATATTTGTTAAGCTGAGAAACTTACTTATTTTATCTATTTATTTTTTTTAAACTTGCTGTCCATTTATCTTTTAAGTGCTGAATTATTTTGGTCATGTGATTTGGATAGATGAATATTTCCATCGCTGTATTTCGTTAACAACCGTAGTTGGTTTCAGTTACTACAGAAAAGAGAATGTATTTTTAATATATTCTGTCCGTCAGTATTTTTTCTGTGAAACAAATGTAGTTTCATTTTTTTCTACCAACGACTAAACACTCACGAAGACAAATGTATTCACATGAAGGCAAATTCATTCACATCTAAGTATAAAAGGACACCCATCAATCGTAAATTCAGGTCACAGACACGGCGAAAATATAGACCACCAGGTGCTACTTTGGCTTGTTACCTACGCGTCACCTACTCCGAGGTGCTAGTACTAACCACCGTATGGTAAATGTAAATTAGACGGCCGCACGAAGAATCCGTCTTTTAATATAATTTGTCGACGACACAATATAGAAATGGGTGTATATAATACTTTGATCCCCGAGGGGCTAGTACTAAACATGGCGTCCCAAGGAGCTTCCGCCGTGTTTAGTACTACAGCACCTCGGGGTAGGTGACGCGTAGATAACAGGCCAAAGTAACACCGACCACCAATCCGATGAACTGAAGGGTGGGGGTAGGATCCAGAGTCCTTCTCTGGATCCTAGGTGGGAGGAAAGAAAAAAAAAGTAAAAGTGCGCCGAATTTTCGTCGGCGCAATCGAGTTTTCTGGTCATCATTATGCTGTATGAAACTTTCAGCTACGGCCCATGAAACTCAGCCACGGCCCATGAAACTCTTAGCCGTGGCCATGAAACTCAGCCACGGCTCATGAAACTCTCAGCCGCGGCCCATGAAAATCAGCCACGGTCCGGTGGTGCCCTGTGTTGTTGGTACCTGTAGCGGTACCAGAAGTACGATTATGGCTAACTTTAACCCTGAATGAAATAAGGACTACTGAGGCTAGAGGGTTGCAATTGGGTATGTTTGATGATTGGAGGGTGGGTGATCAACATACCAATTTGCAGACCTCTAGCCACAGTAGTTTTTAAGATCTGAGGGCGGACAGAAAAAGTGCGGACAGAAAAAAGTGCGGACGGACAGACAAAGCCGGCACAATAGTTTTCTTTTACAGAAAACTAAAAAGACACGAACATCATGCAAAGGCTTCTGGATAGCGGGGACAAAGGGATTGGCATTCGGATAGACAGTTAACGAGACAGTGCGCGAAGGACGTAAGTCCTAACCTCCGTTAGCTGGCGAAATTTAACGGGGACAAAGACAGTAAGAACTTGAAGACATCGTTTTTTTTTCATCTTCTTCTTCTTCTTCTTCTTCTTTTTCTCTTGCTTTCCTTTTCCACTCGACGTTTCTTGGTTCAAAGTTATCGCTGGAATGATGCAATAATTTTGTTTTCATTCGTATTTCGCGTTATCAGATTTACCTAGTACTCAGTGAATGGGGGTGAGGGGGTATTATAAGGAACATTATATCTTCAGTTTTACCAGACAATGCTGCTGTTGAGATTCTTGTTTTCATTTGTTAATTAAGACAAGGCTGTCATATCACACCTTCAATATATATATATATATATATATATATATATATATATATATATATATATATATATATATATATATATATATATATATATATATATATATATATATATATATATATATATATATATATATATATATATATATATATATATATATATATATATATATATATATATATATATATATATATATATATATATATATATATATATATATATATATATATATACATATATATATATATATATATATATATATATATATATATATATATATATATATATAATATATATATAATATATTCCTCCTTCCTTGCAGTTCCTTCACTCTTTACACACTTCCTTAGTCCAGCATTAATCCTATGCCATTACCAGTACTTTCTGTTCTCAACTTCTACATTATACTCTCTCCTGAAAGATTAACAGCGCGTCTGACCCCAACCATATTCATATATGATACTGCAAGGCGCTTGTAGTTGTGCTTTCACCCATTTGCTATTCATTTACTTGCACATGTCCTACCTAGAGTGTTTTTAAGCTTAGTACTATCACTTGATGATTTAACTGGCGTAAAAGCTATATCATGAGGTAGGTTCATTTACTGTCAAATTGTGGTGATTTAAAATAGATGTGCAGCTGTCTTCGTTTCCTGCCTATTTGGAGCTTATTTCAATTAGTTATCACCATCTGATTTGGGCTTATTTCAAGAAGTTATCACTACCTACCTCGAGCTTATTTCAAGTTATCATTACCTACTTTGAGCTTATTACAAGAAGTTATCATTACCTACTTTGAGTTCATTACAAGAAGTTATCACTACCTACTTTGAGCTTATTTCAAGGAGTTATCACTACCTACTCTGGGCTTATTTCAAGGAGTTATCACTACCTACTTTAAGCTTATTTCAAGAAGTTATCACTACCTACTTTGGGCTTATTTCAAGGAGTTATCACTACCTTCTTTGAGCTTATTTCAAGAAGTTATCACTACCTACTCTGAGCTTATTTCAAGGAGTTATCACTACCTACTTTGAGCTTATTTCAAGAAGTTATCACTACTCACTATGAGCTAATTTCAAGAAGGTATCACTACCTACTTTGACCTAATTTCAATAAGTTATCCGAGTAAATATCCATATTTAAACCCTTAAAAACTCGAAGAATCTTTTTACCTACGTTATCATTTTCCTTTGTCTTTTTTTTTCTTTTAGGTGCACTTTCAACTCTCGCAATTCCTTTTTCTTTTCGACGCCGACATCAGAAGATAGCAGATGCCTCCCGAGTTTCCAATTTCTAAGTGTCTCCGCAGCGAAACTTCTCTCGTTCCGTTCTTTATCTTATCGTCAATCCTCGCGCTCCCATTTTCTGTGATGGCTGCGATTTTCCTTTGTCTCGGAGAAATCTTTTTCCATCGGGAACGCTCTTATCGCTGGTTTTTTTTTTTTTCCGCTTCTCATTTCCTTTCTTATTTATGCCCGCGATTCGTAAAGGGTCTCTCTCTGTCTCTCTCACTCTCTCTGGAAATTAATCGTCTGCAATCTGTATTTTTAATTATCATTATTTTTTAAATTTTATTCTCCATATAATTACAGTCATTACCATTATTATGAATTCTATTTTTTCTACTTCTTCAGGAACTGTGTGGATACTGCCGATTATTATTTTTATAAATCATGTTATCTTAAGTATCTATATTGTGTGTATTGTATTTGTATATTCCATGTATATGGCCCTGAGCTACAATAAAGGATATTATTATTATTATTATTATTATTATTATTATTATTATTATTATTATCATCATTATTATTATTATTATTATTATTATTATTATTATTATTATTATTATTATTATTATTACTTAGCGACATTATTGTGTCTGTCTACTTAATATGTAATTACCCATGTAATTACATTTTTATCTATTGTATTAATTTTTTTCCTTTAATAGCTGACCTCTTGTTTCTGTATTTCCTATTACCTTCTGCTACTTCTTTCTATCAAATGAACACCATATTCTTTGGGAGCCTGAATCTGAAGTGAATATTCCCTGTGGGGTTGTTCCAAAAGAATAAGGTTCATATTCTGAATAATAATAATAATAATAATAATAATAATAATAATAATAATAATAATAATAATAATAATAATAATAATAATAATCATCATCATCATCATAATCATAATGCTCCGTTAAAACAATACACCGTTATTGCTTTGCTAGCGATGAATATCGGTCTATTTCTCGTTTATGCCCACGATTCGTACTAGGTCTTTGCAACAGTGATGCCCATCTATCTGTCAACTTATCTATCAATATATCCATCTCTCTGTCTATCTGGCAGTCTATCAATCTATCTATCAATTTATCTATCTATCTATCAATTTATCTATCCTTTGGTTTATCTAAAGTGTTATATTAGCAGTTCTCTTATTGAACCTTTCTCAGCTTTCCCCCGCCCCTTTCCCAACCTCTCTCTCTCACCACCCGTCTCCTTAAAACTTCAACTAACCCCAAAACCTCAAAAACCTCTTCTCAGCTTCCCCCTCTCCCTCCACCCATCTCCTTAAAACCTCAACCAACCCCAAAACCTCAAAAAACCTCTTCTCAGCTTCCCCCTCTCCCTCCACCCATCTCCTTAAAACCTCGACCAACCCCAAAACCTCAAAAACCTTTTACAAACCCCACACCGTAAGTGCCAAGTGCCGGCCATGGCTGCTGACCCCATCTGTCAGGTAATCAGCTCAGCGAGTCCTTATGAATATTCCGGAGGGGGTACCGAGTGGCATGTACCTCCTGCATACTGAATGCTGATCATGCGGAAGCCCAAGCTCAACTCTCCGTCCTCTTGCCCCATCCTATTAAGGATCGCCGCCGCCGCCGTAATCCTACGACTATCCTTTCCAAGGATTTGTGACTATTCCCTACAGTTCGGACTATCTGCTGTTCCGAGGACCTGAGTTTATTCGGGTGATCTTTGGCTGAGTTTCGGTGGGTTGGAGTGAAGATTATTTTTCCAACTTTTTTTTTCTTTGTGGAATCACGACTCTTACTGGTTCCATAATATCCGCCTTTTACAGAGCATTCGTTTATGAAGCTTCTCTATCATTTAACTTGATTTGGTTTAGAAACGAAAACAATTTCCTTAAAGAATTATTCTTACTGATGCAGAAAAATGACTCCAGCCTTCACACATTATGACAAAAAAAATAGGCCTAGTTTATGTTTAAAGGCACCAAACCACTAAATACACGTTGTGCACTAATGTCGCGGTAATTCTGAAAACAATAAACACTCGTGCAAAGTTGGTTGGTTCTTAATAAAACCGAAAATACTCTTGCTAGGTGAGTTAGTTCTTAATAAAACCAAAAATACTCTTGCTAGGTGGGTTAGTTCTTAATAAAACCGAAAATACTCTTGCTAGGTGGGTTAGTTCTTAATAAACCGAAAATACTCTTGCTAGGTGGGTTAGTTCTTAATAAAACCGAAAATACCCTTGCTAGGTGGGTTAGTTCTTAATAAAGCCGCAAATACTCTTGCTAGGTGAGTTAGTTCTTAATAAAGCCGAAAATAATCTTGTAGGTGGGTTAGTTCTTAATTAAACCGAAAATACCCTTGCTAGGTGGGTTAGTTCTTAATAAAACCGAAAATACTCTTGTAAGTGGGTTAGTTCTTAATAAAACCGAAAATACCCTTGCTAGGTGGGTTAGTTCTTAATAAAGCCGAAAATACTCTTGCTAGGTGAGTTAGTTCTTAATAAAACCGAAAATACTCTTGTAGGTGGGTTAGTTCTTAATAAAACCGAAAATACTCTTGCTAGGTGGGTTAGTTCTTAATAAAACTGAAAATACTCTTGTAGTTGGGTTAGTTCTTAATAAAACCGAAAATATTCTTGCTAGGTGGGTTAGTTCTTAATAAAAACCGAAAATACTCCACTACAAGTGGGTTGGTTCTTCGTAAAACCGAAAATGGTCCTTATGCTCCGTGGGTCCACTTCCAGGTCCACTTTCATTTGACAAATCCTGTTCAGACCAGAGCTCGACGTTAACGCGCGCGTCCCTAATCCCTTTAAATCTCTACCGTCCAGGCAAGATATACTGTATGTTCGCTGAGCACGGTTTGTTGGGTTGTAATATATATCATTTTAGCATATTCACATGGAAAGAAATTAATTTATTATATCCATTTATCGCATGAAAAAAATAATCACATACAACTCATACATTTTATCCTATAACCATTTATTGCCTGAAGAATAGTCGCACGTAACTCAAAATTTATACTATAACCATTTGTAACCTGAAAAAATAATCACATGCAACTCAAATATTATAACCATTTATTGCCTGAAAAAACAATGACATTTAACTCAAATATAACATAAAAACTCGGTCGATAAAAAACAAAAACTCTATCAATTA
>NC_089746.1:12614694-12617194 GCF_040412425.1 Macrobrachium rosenbergii | reverse complement strand
GCCAAATTCACCATTAAAACATACAATTCCTCACCAAATTCACCATCATAGCATAAAATTCCTCACCAAATTAACCTTTAAAGCATGCAATTCCTCACCAAATTCACCATTAAAGCATACAATTCCTCACCAGATCCACCATTAAAGCATGCAATTCCTCACCAAATGAACCTTTAAAGCACGCAATTCCTCACCAAATTCATCATTAAAGAATACGCTTCCTCACCAAATTTACCAACAAAGAATACAATTCCTCACGATACCCACCCCTGGACCTTACAATTCCTCACCAATTTCATAATCAAAGCACACAATTCCTCACCAAAACTCACCATTAGAGCATACAATTTTCTCACCAAAATTCACCATCAGAGCATACAATTCCTCACCAAATTTACCACTGAAGCATGCAATTCCTCATGAATTCACCATGAAAACATACATAATATCAAGCGCGTTCTCTGCAGCGTGACCATCATATTTTCCTAACGGCTTTCTTGACGAGTAGCAGGAATAAAAAAAAAAAAACATATTTCTCTCGTTCTTGTAAGAGATATTTCTCCTGTTCTTTTGAGAGATATTTCTCTTGTTCCTTTTGGGGGCAATCACACAAGAATGATATTGTATGAGGACCCTAATAGCGCCGTGTTCCTCTTTCATCGTTTATATAAATACTTGTCGTCGCCACAACAGCCCCCGTATTTATCTTGGTCCATAATTCTGCTCCGGGTCCCTCCTTTCAGACGCGGCCTCCTTTTCAACGTTACTTTTCTCTCTCTCTCTCTCTCTCTCTCTCTCTCTCTCTCTCTCTCTCTCTCTCAGGAAGGAAAATTACTGACGATATAATATATATATATATATATATATATATATATATATATATATATATATATATATATATATATATATATATGTATATATATATATATGTATATATATATATATATATATATATATATATATATATATATATATATATATATATATATATATATACAGTATGCGTGTGTTAAGTCTCATGGGGCGTAGCCTTGTGGTGGGGGTCCACCCCACTGGCGATAAATAATTGTATCATTTTACAGTAAAATGCTCATCAGTAAGTTAACATCATATGATAACCGTTAATTAATATTGCATGCAGAACCATATGTATTCAAATTCATCTTATCATCACTTTGAAAGAACTGTCTTGCTGAATTTGAAGTCCATTCCAACGTTTAAAACGTTTTGCAACGAATTAATCATGCAAGTTGCCTGTGTGAACTAATTTGCAATTGGTTAGGTGCAACAAAAGGAGGGGAGAGTATGGCCAGACAGACGCGCGCGCGCGCGCACACACACACACACACACACACACACACAGTCTCCAATACATACTGGTATAACCTGCTCATCATGCAGAGGGATTATGGACTTCTGTGCATACTACGCCATTGGCAAGTGGCAGTGGCATTCAGTTCCAGGCACAAACCGATAACAATACCCAAAGCTTGGTCAACAGAAAGGCAAAGAGAGCAAAGACGATCTCATGGATAGGGTACTGAGAATGAAAACAGTGTTCCTCACAATGAAAATCAGAAAAAAAAGTCATTACAGCGAGATGTTTAAGGACTCAGGTGGGGGTGGGGGGTAGGCATCGCCTACTGAACGCAGAACACTAAAATTAATACGCTGTGGATCACAGAAAGTCTGATATACGAGTATGTTCACTCTCAAAAAATTCAAGGAAAAAAATATATCAACTGTTTGACAAAGCACCATTCTTCTTAGCGTAAGTGATGTATCATACATGCCTTTATTCAAGCACACCAAAGCATCACTAGTCATTACGTTGATTAATCTTCAAAGTGCTTTATGGGAAAAAAAGGAAAACTTCCTTAGTTACCCACAACCCAAACAGCGGCAAAAACTCAAACGAAAACACATTTGTACCTCACACAAATTACTGCAATTACCGAAGCAAAAAAGTATTTTACAACCGCGTAATTTGCATAATTACACAACATGCTACGCAAATTATTCTTGCTAAAAATAACAGCCGAAACGGCTTTAAATAATATGTCCCAGCCCGTCCAGAAACCTAATAATATTTAGAGAGAAAATTTGGGTGCACGAATAAAGAATATTATCTTTTAGCCAGCGCAAACGGCGCGCGCTCTCCTGGGAAAAGCTTATTTCGCATACAAGAAATAATTTCCTCTGTCGGAGCGGACTGCTTCCGGTAAATCATTAGGTTTCGCTCAGAATGGCCCGGGGAAAATATGATAAATAAAAGAGTTTGTAGGAATAAATAACATAATTTTATTTATATGGCATAGCTCAGAAATGGAAAACATGTCACGGTCAGCAATGCGGCTTTGCCATGGGGACATGTCAGTATCAACTGTCATTTGTTACCGGGAAGATACGTACGACTGGCATGACCCACTTGGGCATCAGACTCCGAAATAAACTGAAAGTGAATAATATGGAAATGAACATTAAAATTACATATAAACAA
>NC_089746.1:12552194-12612194 GCF_040412425.1 Macrobrachium rosenbergii | reverse complement strand
TTCGCTAACAACAGAGCCACACAGGAGAGGTCAGACCATGACAAAAGGTAAACTGTAAAAGGGTAACCGATGAACGGTCACCGAAGGATTATGAAACAATGACCACTGACCTTATACGACCCAGGCGTGGCCAATTCTGGCCGTCTATGACAAAATTAATTTCCACGAATAAATGTTTGGTCAGCGAATCTAAGTGGCATAACGCGTCCCTCCTCTGAGGAATCTTTTCTAATAACAAATGGAATATTCGACTCCGAGAATGCAAATTGAAGGAAATATTAAAATACTAAACTTAGAAAATTATAGGGACTGTTATACTGCAAGAATAAACATTTATGAAAATATTAAACATGACAAAAACTTTACAGGGCATGTTATACTGCAAGAATAAACATTTACGAAAATGTTAAACACCATGACAAAAATTTTATAGGGAATGTTACACTGCAAGAATAAACATTATGAAAATAATAAACACCAAAACAAAAATGAAAAATACAATATTTAGCTACAAAACAACTTTCTTTACTAATGAAACAAAACCCTGTAAACGACTGGGATTGACGAAATGAAGATGAAACTAATCTAACGCCTTTCAAAATAATCTTCTTTTTTTTCTACAGATTCACTGACGAAAAATAAGTAAATGGATAAAAACATCAAACTTACATATCGCAAAATAATCCTCCTTCCCTCACAATAACATTGTGTATATGTGTGCGTGTGTATGTATATATGTTTTTTTTTATTTTAAATCACGAAAAATTAAAACGTGATGATTATACGAGCAAAGTTACAGCCCATACATATATACATATAAATATACATATATATGTAATTGTAATAGCCACAATGCCCTCTTAACTTCTCGAATTCTTCGCGCTTTTTTCGATACACTTGTCACTACAAAGCCGTAAGGTCCAGCTGCAAGAAATTGAAGTGGCTGAGATGTCCGGTCGCGGGAAACGAACCCGTGTCACCATAATTACAAGGAGTTCACGTTGCCGACATGACCACGAGAGGGATAAAAGTCTTTTACCTCTCGTACATACATATAGGCTACCTGTCGTTTTCAGATATATTTATTAGAGCTGGAATAGACCCATCCTCACCATCGTAGCCAAGTGGGCAATCGTTTTTATTGCTTTTTAGGCTGAAATATATATGTAGAATCCACTGGTCACTTTTACCAGATACATATGTAATTGTAATAGCCACAATGCCATCTTGAGAGGGCATTGCGGCTATTACAGTTACATATGTATTTGGTAAAGCGACCAGTAGATTTTACATTATATGTATATATATATATATATATATATATATATATATATATATATATATACTGTATAATATATATATATATATGGTATACATATAATAATATATATATATTATATACATACTATGAAAGAGAACCCAATAACTAAGTAAAATAAACAAATAAATGATAAGAATTAAACAAAGTAATGATAGCGGAGTGTTTATGAGAGAGGCATCTCTGAGATCTCGTTGCGATAAAGACGAAAATGTGAAGTCCGATTTAATGGATCAAGTCTTAATGGCAACCCTTTTGGAGAGGACTGCCAGTTTGCCACTCCCTATTCTATAGTGTTAGTCGTTATATAACTGCTCAAATACAATTGCTTTCACACTCCATGAATAAAAAACTACTGTCTGAGGGTATTTTGTAATTACTGAGAGAGAGAGAGAGAGAGAGAGAGAGAGAGAGAGAGAAATTGTGCAAACCCATGGTATCTGAGTCAAAGGAAATTAATTAACTTTTTCACGATATAAAAAGCTATAAAAATATTCTAAATTTCATACGAGAGAGAGAGAGAGAGAGAGAGAGAGAGAGAGAGAGAGAGAGAGAGAGAGAGAGAGAATTTCCAATACAATTATTCAATGTTTCGCCTTTCGTTACAAAGAAGCACAACCTATGAGAGATAAACACTTGAACGGAATAGAATGGAACATGAAGGCCAAGCGCTGGGACCTATGATGACGTCATCCAGCGTTGAAAGGGAAATTGAGAGTTGAAAGGTTTTGAAAGGTGTAACAGGAGGAAAGCCTCACAGGTGCAATATGAAACAACTATTAGGGCAGGGTGGAAAATAAGATGGAAGAAAATATGAACGGAAAAGTATATCTTAGTTTAACCGGACCACTGAGCTAATCAACAGTTCTCCTAGGGCTGGCCCGAAGGATTAGACTTATTTTACGTGGCTAAGAACCAGTTGGTTACCTAGCAACGGGACCTACAGCTTATTGTGGAATCCGAACCAAATTGTACCGAGAAATGAATTTCTATCACCAGAAATAAATTCCTCTAATTCTTCATTGGCTGGCCGGAGACTCGAACTCGGGCCTAGCAGAGTGTTACCCGGCAACTCTACCGACACATCCAACGAGGAACTATAAGTTCAGTTAGAGGACTGAAGGGGGTCGCAGCTAGCGGCCTAAGGGACGCTGCAAATAAACTCAAGTAATGAACATAGTGCATCGAGTGAGGTCCACTGGCGGCACTATCCCCGACAAACGAGGTGAACAATTCGTAATATAATTTGGTTGATTCAACCACCTGTCATTAAAGAGAAGCACAAACTATGAAAGGGAAATACTTCAACAGGCGCGGAGCAATATACGAGTAGATCTCCTCCCTGGATGCCTAACGCCAATCTGCATTCCCGGTAAAAAGAGCAAACGAAAAAAGTCATGAAAATTTAATGACTCCATCTGATCATTAGCCTATGCTACTGCACCTTTAACTTCCCGATTAGCCCGGCGTAGAGTCAACCCTGCACAAAAAGCTTAATCCCAAACCTTTTATCGGAAATCCAAAACGTACATGGACACTTTTGCGCAAAGAATTATCAGATCATATCCATACTGACGCTGGATGACCAGAGCTGGTTGATCAACATCACCTAGCAACAGTGCAATACTTTATTTTTTAATGCATCTGTGCGACACCTCCATTTTTTGTCAACAAATAGATCGTTGTGATACAGCTTTCCAACGCATCAAAACGATCTCTGCTAAAGCTTTCAAAGCGTTCCTCGGATTTCTAGGGATTTGAAGAGCGTAAGGTCCAATGTTGTCTTCTTGACACGAGATTACTAACAGAGATTTCAGTTGCATGGAAACAAGCAGACCGTGATATTTTAAAGTTTTTACAAACGAGCAACTCTCGTTATCACAGAGAGAGAGAGAGAGAGAGAGAGAGAGAGAGAGAGAGAGAGAGAGAGAGAGAGAGAGAGAGAGAGAGGAAGTACCACTTTCAAACTAAACGCATCTTCATTATACCAACCCTACCACCTTAAATGGAGCAATAATAATGAAACTTAACTTCCTAAATCTAGAAGCACACGGGCCTTGACTTCCTATATTCAACTATTGTACACCTTTTGTCTCACTTCAAAACTTGAAGGAAATTGGACTTTATGCATCAAAACTATTATTAAAATGATTTCCCACGCTAAATATATATATATATATATATATATATATATATATATATATATATATATATATATATATATATATATATATATATATATATATATATATATATATATATATATATATATATATATATATATATATATATAGTTCACATGCCAAAAATTTTAAGATATTTTTTTTCTAAAAAGTTCCTGTCAACTTAGAATTATTTCAAACAATCCCTGTAAGGACGCAAGATAAACAAAAAATGCGCCTAAGTTTCTTCGGCGCAATCGAGTTTTCTTTACAGCCGCAACAGCATATAATCAAGGCCACCGAAAACAGATCATCTTTCGGTGGTCTCTGTATAATGCTGTATGAGCCGCGGCCCATGAAACTTTAACCACTGCCCGGTGGTGGCCTATCCTATATCGTTGCCAGAAGCACGATTATGGATAACTTTAACCTTAAATAAAATATGATCGGTATACCAATTTTCAGCCCTCTAGCCACAGTAGTTTTTAAGATCTGAGGGCGAGCAGAAAAAGTGCAGACATAAAAAAGTGTGGGCAGCATAAAGCGCGGACGGACAGACAAAGCCAGCACAACAATTTCCTTTCACAGAAAACTAAAATGCGAAGAGGAATGTGTAAGACAAAAAAGTTAACTTCTGATAACTGCTGTTTATGACGTCACAAATCAAAATTAGTTCGTAACGCATCTTCTTTTAAGGCTTTAAGTTTTACAGTAAATTTAATTTTTCGATATGAGAACAGAACCTTATTTATGGCCATGGTAAAAGTGCTAAGAAAGTGACTAAATTTAAAATACGCCAAATGAAAACGGCTATTTTTTTTTCCTGAGATAGTGCTGCTTGCGTTCTGCCACACAAAATTAATAAAGTATGAAAATAAAAGAAATATACGTAAGTCCACCATCTCTCGAATTTTAATTAACCATCATTTGACCATCATAACCACTGATAATTACCTGATCTTGTGAACACGAAAACGTAAAGTAAAACACCACTGCAACCGCACTACGAAGACCAGCAAAGATCATTATGGTAAACCTCCATGGGCAATTGCAAGGGGAATTTTTCTGAACAGAATTACGTTGAACAATACCAAATATATATATACAATATATATATATATATATATATATATATATATATATATATATACTGTATACATATATATATATATATATATATATATATATATATATATATATTTGGTATTGTTCAACTTAATTCTATTCAGAAAAATTCCCTTACAATTGCCCATTGGGGTTTACCATACATCGACTATATGTAGACTACAACAGTTACTTAAAAAGCACTAATTTCTCATGCTTAAAATCAATAACCGATCTTTAGTTGCATTTAGTATCTAATCGGTTGTCTTTAACTTCATGCCTCCCCTACCCTCCCGATCCCCTACCGACCCAGCCCCCACCCGGGGAGGACAAACAGGTCTGCAAGAGGAGGGTGGATGTGACATGCCTCCCCTACCCACCCCGCCGGACAAACAAGCAAGACCCACACATATTTTACTATTACAGCAGATGAGACTGACCACTCGACATACAGATCAATAAATTATACAAGCAATGGCTTCTTTGAAACCAAACTGCCTACATCGAGTTCTCAAGAGAATATATTCATTACGGAAGTTTCATCTGGAACAATTAATCCAAACAAGCAAAATGGAAACAGTTGTAAAACACAAACTCGAATTCTGAGGAATAAGTTCTTAATCTCAGTAATTTTTCTATTATTTACTCGTATAAGAAATAATAATGAAAATTTTATGAATGTCATCTAACATCATCAAATGAGTTAAGAAAACTACTTAAGTTGTTAACAAAACAATCTTTTTAAAACATTTAAGCTTGTTATTGGTAGACCCAGTCTTGTTATGCTCGCGATACCTAACAACGTTTTTTCTCCTACACGAAACAAAACTCATATTTGAAAAATCTTCACAAAAAACTTACCTACCTTTTTAATAAAAAGTTGCTAATCAGAAAAAAAAAACACATTGCGAATTCCTTTTACCTTGAACTGAAGGAATGCCTGCGAGGCATTGAGACCTCTTCATAAGGGTAAAGAGATCAAAGGAACAGAACATTACAGCTATGGTCTCCCTAGGGTATTTGGTCAAAGGAGGGTCTCGGGAGGGTGAAAGCATGGCCACCGGTGAAAGAGCGATGCCAAATGTACTTCAATCATTGTGCAAATAATGCGATGTGAAAAGAAATTCCAAAATTATGAATTTACATTTAAAGGAGGGAGTGAGTCACCTGGTGATAGTTAATATTAACTAAATTTCATTTAATTTATGCTCCCATATCTTCGTTTATGATAATGACGTTTCTAAAAGAAGTGTTAGCTCTAAACTCCGTTGTTTACAAGAGAAACAATACCAGGAAATACCTAAGAGGTAACAGGTCAAGGTCTTAGGATGGAATGGGTATCCACAATACACGAGTTACCTTCAAGAAACGGAGATGTGTCACAGCTGTAAAGCGACCGGGGGCCCTCCTTTCGACGACTTCGTTAGAAGCGCTATAGTTACGCAACACGGAGAAGTCAGCGCAAAAGACTCCTTCTCATATAAATCTGAGTGAATGAAATTATACAAAAAAAATTACTTTAACCAATCGACGAACTTTATTAGCCAATCGACGAATTTTATTATAATCGTAAGTTCTGCTGTTTGCCTGCCGTACGCTTATAACAGTTCTGAATCTTCCCATTCCTTGCAAAAGACATGTAAGACATCACTTTACAAATGCATGACCTCTTCTAGCCAATCATGAAACAAGGTTGCTATCGCGTGCCGTACAATTTTTGATAGGGATTCAATTCAGCATTCAGGAATGCCATGGTTAAGAAGCAATCGCGTGCTTCTGCATTTTAAGCAAATGCAGGTAAATTTTTACAGCAGTTCCAACTCTGTTTCTCTTAAGTAATTATGTATTTATTCGTGTTTTAATGTGTTTTGAATCATTATGACAGTAATACATGTGGTAAGTTGTTTTTGAGTGATTATACATCCCTGCTACATCCAACAAGGTTGGGGACCCTTTGGGCATGTGGGGTTTTGGGTGGGGTAAATCACAATCGACACAAAATGGTATTTAAATTACTGAATAAAACGAGGTAAAACAATTATAGCATACCCACCAAGCCACAGTTAGGCAACATAGCCTAGTCTAATGTAGCTTAACATCCCGTAACCTAACCTAGCCTAGTGTAGCCTAACTTAACCTAGCAGAATGTATTACTTGGCCAGGGGCTCCTTCCCCCCCGGATAGGTGAACTGATTAGAAAAAAAAAAATCTTAACCTAACCTAGTAGGCCATGTTACCTGACCAGGGGGCTCCACCGCCCAGATAGGCCAACCGCTTACAAAAGACACCATCCTAACCTAACTTAACAGGCCATGTTACATAGCCAGGGGCTCCGCGCCCCTGGATAGGCGAACTGGTTACAAAGGACGCCGTCCTAACCTAGTAGGCCATGATAATTGGTTGGTGGGTCTCCAGCCCCCTGATAGGCCAACCGGTTACAAAGGACACCTTCCGAACCTAAGCTACCCAAACTTATCTAACCTAGTAGACCAAGTTACTTGGCCAGGGGATAGGCCAACCAGTTACAAGGGACACCATCCTAACCTAACGTCCCCTAACCCAGTATGACGTGTTATTTGGCCAGGGGGCAGAAAGCCAACTGGTTACAACGGGCACCATCCTAATGTAACTTTTCCTACCCTAACCTAACCTAGTAGGCCGTGTTACTTGGGCGGGAGCCTCCAACCCCAGATAGGCCACCTGATCACATAGGACACCATCCAAACCTAAAATTCCCTAACCTCTGTAGGCCGTGTTGCTTAGCCGGGGGCTCCCCACCCGACCCGGACCCCACCATTTATTCTCTATGCTTCCTGCTGTCATTTTAAAACGAAATTATAAATTTACCTTAGTTGGATGGACAAAAACGTTTCGATGGCTTATATCCAGAACAAATGATTTCCTAGGTGGTGATGACCAAGTGTTACTTAGAGGTGGATATAATTTAGCGGCTTGAAGCAAATACTCCTGTAAAACTGAAATTACTGAATCTTGGTTGTGTTTAATAAACAAATACCCAACACGATATTGTTTCAAGAACCCTTTTTTAATCCCAGGCCTTCTTAATATCTCGCCACGGTCGTTCAATATTTTGTGTGAATATTAGGATTATTTGGATCTACCAAATTTTCTGTGGTAACTTGAAAATTTGTGTATCCAGTCTCACTTGTTTTATATAGTGTATAACTGCGCCACGAATCACTATAAATAATAGAGCCTGGTTTACATTAACGATTAGTTAAAGGAATTAATGTTTCACCTCTGCGATTGTCAGAAACATAACCGATTATCAGAAACATATCGGGTACAACGCCAAACGTTTTCATTCTCCCTGAATTTACATTGCTTACTGGTGACTGCACTTGAAACATTCCACTGTTACATGTAACACGCCATGTTTCCTTGAAAGATCGATGCTTTGCGATTAATTTTCATAAAAATTATGAATTAACCGAAAATAATCAAAGCTACAGGAGGAACACAGACTGGACATATCTTCACTCCATGGACGACTTAAACCAGAGGACAAAAGGAAATGCATAGAGCATCAATCACTGGAGATGCATTCTCGCCGTCGAGCGTGTGACCTGGGCGGCCATACTGAAAGGTCTCGGTCTAGCTCATGGCACTATACTGTACTTAATAATAATAATAATAATAATAATAATAATAATAATTATTATTATTATTATTATTATTATTATTATTATTATTATTATTATTATTATTATTATTACTTGACCAACCTTCACTGAGAAAAATTACCTTACAAAAATAGAGTGGCCTAAGCACTCCATCCATTGTGGTCAAGGCCTAAGCATCTGCTCTTGGGTCTTAGCATATATGGTTCCTGTAAATTACAGGAATTTCTTTGCATACAGTCACTAAACACTAACCAAACAGTAATGTACAGCCACTAAACACTAACATTCACAATACACTTACATTCACCAACACTCACGCTTACCATACACTCACACTCACTAAACACACACACTTACTATACACTCACACTCACTAAACACACTTACTATACACTAAACACTCTGAATACCCAGAACTCACTAGGCACTATCTATACACTAAACGCTCACTAAACACTTATAAACCACTAAGCACTCACTAAATACTCACTGTACCGCAAACACTCAGTAAACATTCGCTAAACACTCAATCCGAAACATTCATTAAACACTCATTAAACCCTAAACACTCATTAAACACTAGACAGTCAATGAACATTCATTAATCACTCATTAAACACTCACCAAACACTTACACACTAAACATTCGCTAAACACTAATTTTCACAAGACATTCACTAAACATTCACTAAACGTTCACTGTGTATTTACATAAACATTCACTTACATTCCTAAAACTTTCACTAAACCCTAAACACTCACTAAACATTCACTGAATACTTACACACTAAAAATTCACAAAACATTCACTAAACCGTAAACACTCACTAAACAGTCACTGAATACTTACACAATAAACATCCACTAACATTTGCAAAACCCTAAAGACTCACTAAACATTCACTCAATACTTAAGCAATAAACATTTACGAAACATTCACTAAACCCTAAACACTCACTGAATACTTACACGCTAAACATTCACTAATATTCACAAAACATTCACTAAACACTTACTCATAAACATTCACTAAATACTAACTAAACCCTAAAGATTCGCGAAACACTTACTCATTAAACATTAACGATAAAAAAAAAAATTCACAATCGCACTAAGCCCCTGTTCAATTTGCGGGTTACCAGACCTTTAAAGATGGCCGCAAGGCTTTGCAGCACCACCCTGGTGGAAGACCACTGAACTACGTAGTACTGGTATAGATCACAACTTCAGGTATATATCCTCTGTGGGAAAATGTCGGACACCTGTAAGATTTTCCCCTGGTCACGTGATCCTAGACAGTGTTACCACATCTCATTTTCCATTTGATGCTAAACTCTATAAGAAATTATGCCAAATCTATCAAAATTATGCTAGTGGGATGGCAAAATTATGCTAGAATTATGCTAAATGAGTCGCTATGCCAAATATTATGGTAGGCAATGAAATTTACCTCAAATTATGCTAAAAGCATCAAATGATTCTAGATCTGGTAACACTGCTCCTAGACATAAGAAGTAACTAACCACAATGCAAGTTTAAAGAAAAACAAACTCGCACCAGAACCACAATGCAATTTTAATGAAAAACAAACTCGCATCAGAGCACAAACTGTGTCAATGTTAAAGTAAACAAAATACTAGAAATTTCTAGAGGATGGTGATTGCATACACTCATATCTCGGAGATTGTGAAATTCCCAAAAAAATGTTCTGAGACAAAGTTTAATTATTTTTTATGCCAAATTCACCTCTAATACTAGAATTAGTATAGAATAAGTTGGAACTGTTGTAAAATAATACCCAAATATATTTAGCGTTGGCTAGTGCATGTAGTAATTGTTAATTAATGCACACTTTTCCTAACCCTATTGGTTGAGATAAGACTTAATACTTGTGAAACATTTCAGTATTAACCTTTTCGACAGCAGCGGTGAAATAGTAATTAAAATTTAGGCAAATTTTCTGCTCACTGTAAAGATGAAATCAATAATAGCTAATTGCCCACTTTGCAACAGTCACCCAGTTTTAAGTTCCATACACAGTAAATATATATATATATATATATATATATATATATATATATATATATATATATATATATATATATATATACATACATATACATATATATATGTATATATATATATATATATATATATATATATATATATATATATATATATATATATACATTATTTACATATATGCATGGATCTTAAAATTGGGTGACTGTTGCAAAGTGGGCAATTAGCTATTATTGATTTCATCTTTACAGTGAGCAGAAAATTTACATAAATTTTAATTACTACTCTCAATGCTGCTGTCGAAAAATAGCTAATACTGAAATTTCTCACAAATATTAAGTCTTACCTCAACCAACAGGGATAGGAAAAGTGTATATATTAATATAATATATATATATATATATATATATATATATATATATATATATATATATATATATATATATATATATATATATATATATATATATATATAATGTACATATATATTTATATATATATATATATCTAGTGCACCGGAATGCAGTTGATTTTACTAACCTTAATTTTGAGGATAGAGAATATTCAGCTGAAGCGGAGGCCCTAATTGAGCAGTTCAATATGCACAAGGAGGTAATAATTCATTCCTCCACCTAGATTAGATGCTCTTCTTCTTCCTTTCCGAATAACAAATAATTGCACAGTTTTTGAAGTCCAGTACACCAGAGGCCAGACAAAACGGCTAACCAGTAACATTACCCTCCCCTCAACGCCGTCCGTGAACGGTCCGAGAAGCTTGTCAAAAATAAACAAGTTTTTCGATGGCAAGAATCAAGTGCTTAAAAGCTCTTGGAATAATTGCGCGGGTTAGAAATGTTTTTGTCTGCATTCATCCTACCGTTGTACAATGGCCAAAGCACGAAATGCCTCTCTAATTGCGATGCACATCAATATCAAACGTTAAATGTGTGATATAAATATAAGTTGCCATACGGCTCTAAGTCACCAATAAATATATTGTAGCAGCGGCGAGGAACTTAGGAGTATTTATTGATAAATTGTCGATGAAGAACAATATATTGCATATTACAAAAACATGTAACTATCATATTAGAAACATCACATTTATTAGGAAATACCTAAACGAAGATACTCTGAAAGCAGTAATTTGCAACAAATACTTTCGAGGCTTGACTATTGCAACGTATATACCACGGTCTCCCTAACTGCCTACTAAGAAAATTGCAAGTAGTACAAAATAGAGCCGCCAGGTTGATAAAAGGACTACGTTCCCGTGATAGAATAACCCCAGCACTAATTGAGCTACATTGGCTCCCAGTAAAAGCTAGAATATAAAATACTTCTTACAGTCTTTAAAGCATTAAAATATGGTGAACCAACATATCTAAGAAACTGCTTAAGCTTCTTTAGACCTGAAATAAATATTGTAATCAGACATGCAAGTGAAGCATATAGGCTATTTGAACCTAGAACAAATTGTAAGTCAGGCGAGAGAGCATTTGTACACTGCGCACCAAGACTATACAACAAAATACCGCCTGAAGCGAAAATCATACAAGAAGAAAGCAAATTTCAAAAAGAGCTAAAGACTCCTATTCTGCAGGAGCTACGATACTGAGGAGAAAACGCTAAAAGACAATTATAAAATATAAGAAGCACCTTATTTTGAAGGTGTACAAGGTCCCGCCAGAGAAGGAATCATCCCTGTGGAGGGCTGTACATAAAACCAAACACAGTGAAAGTGAACAACTGTAAACAATCCAAGGTTCTTGCCTCGATAGTTAAGCACTACAGCCCCAGCAAACACACAAGTATTGGTCATACATTGGTCCAGTACTGGACTTCCTGACTTTTGGACATCGGCACAATACTCCCTAAAATGGTCATAAGCACTGGTCCAATTTATATCTGTTATCCGTTTGCACACTGGGGCACTAATGGCACTGTATCGAAACAATTTTGGGCCAATACATACGATCCATAATCATCCCAATGAATGTACTGGAATGGTACTGGAACGATTATGTACCACTTTACTCCATTGGACAGTTACTGGCACGATTACCAGTATCCAATTTAGGTTTCATTATGGATTGCCATAATCAGTTTTAAATTGTTATCAGCTGTTTTTCCGATGCAGGTACTGATTAGAGTTTGGCACAATTAAGGGGATCCAATTTTATGCATTGGGTAAATAATGCAATAATGAATGATACCCAGTATGGGCTTCACAAAGGAATTCCAATGCATGACAGTTTCGGGTACCTATTCCAGTGATAAAACCACAATTATGATTCATGCATTAAATACCTATGCATAACACAGGTAAAAGAATAAGAAAAACAGAAGCCTTTGGCAGTTCGTTCAATGGTCTTCGACACCTCAAAGAACCCACTGGACGAACTGTTAGAAACTTATTGTTCCTTTTGCCGGTATTATATAGTTATATGCATAAAACATTATTTATATAGTTACATAACATTACTTATAAAACATTATTTATATAGTTACATGCATAAAACATTTATATAGTTACACGCATAAAACATTATTGTATAGCCTATTTTCAAACTTTAGCTACTACAGGGTGATGTACCATAGATATAATGCATTTCTTTCATATACTTTTGCTGGCAAAAATTTCATCCTTGTGCATTTGTATATTGCAATATTCATCTAAATTCATTTTGATCAAAATACTATAGGGTGACTGTGGCACGCATTAACGAAGTTTATTGTACAAAATTATTTTTAAATATAATTTAAACACTTTTATGCAAACAAATATCAGTCGATAGGAAAAATCATCTCGGTTAAAAGTTGTCCTTATTCTCGCAGGGGAACTGGACTGATGCTAATACTGCACTACGATAAGTATTGCGGCTGCCATGCAGACAAACTTCTTTTTTAATAAAAGCTTAACACATAAAAAAAAGGTTTCCTTTGTACTGGTATTTAAATCAAAACAGTAACAATTCAATTTTTATTCAGAAGGCAGAAAAGGGTTTAACAAAGCAATTAACCAATGGAATAAAAAAAACAAATTAGCTTCCCTACAGTTGCAGTAACTATCTGATTTGCTTTGTTCATTGGTGTTCCTTCAGGACCAATAACATATATACCAATACATATATACTTATTTTGCTAGCCACAGTTACCCTTCAACATATTAATTATATTCAATTATTCATGAAACACCCCTGCATTCTCCATATCTCACTACATACTACATAAATTCTCTTTAACACTGCACATGCACGGTAACATTCGAAGTGGCCACCATACAAGAACAAGTCATCCCCCTCTTCCCCCGGTCTGTCCCCAGAGGTCCCATACCTCGTTGGTTCATCCGCCCTCTCCCTGGTCTACCCCACCCATAACCCCGTTCGCTAGGTGTCCCCTACCTTGTTGGATGAAGTTCTGAGGATAATTACAAGTTAATTACAGATGACCGAAAAAACTGTAAATTATTAATAAGCAACCCAAATACTATGGAAAACGTTAATTTCCAAGGTAATACCCAATGCCAAGATTTTACATAGCCTAGTTTTACCAATAAATCTTACCAAAGACGAAGTGATCGCTGCATATTCGGCTACCAACATTTGGTTCCAAATTAACTCTTCCTATTGTTGACCCCACTTCTTCCGCCTTTCCAGATCTTATTTTGGAAACCGGAATTTCTTTTGCTTGTCTCGGATACGGATACACGTCGGTTTTTGCAACCACGGGCACAGCGATCTTCGACCAAAACCGTCGCGCTATTCGTCTTCACTCCAGCTGGCGCCTAGTTATGAGATTTTCCCCGTGCAGCGGCACATCCGAACATACACGATTCCTAAAAGCACACAACTATTGCCAATGTTCAACTGATATATATACACATATATATACCGAGTGTAACACGAGTTTATGCAAATATTTTGGAAAATGAAAGAAAAAATATATTCATTTTAAGGCTTCGTTTGTCGGTGGGGAATTTTAAAACAACCGTTATCATTAACGCTGCTTTCAGGGGATGAAGTGTGTGTGTGTGTGTGTATATATATATATATATATATATATATATATATATATATATATATATATATATATATATATATATATATATATATATATACATATACATACTAGTAATAATGTGTAATTTAAATGGTTATCAATACTTGTTGTCACTATGATACTCAGTTTTTCTGCTGATATGCAAACAATTTTATAAAGTGGGTTCAAAAGATCCAACCGTGTTGTTTATGAATCGAACCACAGTTGGATATCACATTGGAAAAGAGGTAATCAAACCAAAATTGGATATCCAGTGTTATCCAGCATTGGAAATGAGGTATTGTCTCGATAATGGTCCAATTCAATAATTCCACTATCCGTTAGTATAGTCGGATTTCCTCAATAATCCAGAATTGGCCCAATGTATCTGTGTTTTCTGGGGTTCCAATGTTCTTGAACATTTGAGATATTTTTATAGTGTTTTACCTTAGTTTTAAACTTAATTATTATCATTATTTCTTCACATAAGTTACTTGCTACCCGGCATCTTATGAAGGAAAAATCATTTAAATCTGAATCCTTTTAACGAGTGGATTTGCGGTACATTGCGGGGTGCTGCATGGAAATGTTTAATCACCTTTGCTGTTTGCCCCTTTCATAAATTTGATAATGAAAAAGGAGGTAGGGTATGAAAGAGAGGGTTTAGATTGGAGTAAGGATAGAAAGCTGACTTAAAATGCGCAGGTGGTGCTATTTTAATCAGCAAAACAGCACAAGATTTGCAAACCTTGCATAACAGAATGTATCGTATGTCTATAGAGCTGGGGCATGAGATATAGGTATAAAAAACAGTAGTGAGGCCAGATTATGCACATTGTAATTGGATAATACTAGAAACAACGATATCCACTTAAAGTAGTTTTGAGGTGGCTGAATAAGATTTGGTAATGAAACATTAAATTTCATACGAAAATAAGATTATACATTAGTCTAGCTAGCGCGGTCTGCAATGCAATACTGATATACGGACAAGAATCGTGCTTTGACAATTAACTATAAAAGATTTTGCCTACTTGAGAATAAAGCTTTGAGGTGAATTATACGGCAGATGACAGGATACAGTTGAAAATGCTAAGAGGAAAATTGCGGAAGCTCCGTATGTACAGCAGTGGTAGTGTCAGCTTGAGCCAAGGTACCTTCATTTATTATACGTAGATAATAAGACAAACATTTATGGATACATCCTGCTTTTTATTACATAGAAACACTATATATATATATATATATATATATATATATATATATATATATATATATATATATATATATATATATATAGTATATATATATATATATATATATATATATATATATATATATATATATATATATATACTGAGTATCTTCGCATAAATCTATATCTGGCAATCGGTGGGAGAGAGAGAGAGAGAGAGAGAGAGAGAGAGAGAGAGAGAGAGAGAGAGAGAGAGAGAGAGAGAGAGAGAGAGAGAGAACGTCAATAATAATAAATTAATAGGACTCGAATGCTTCTAATATCCAAATGAGAGGTTTCAAATTATGCATTTAATTAGGCACGATCAGCTGCATCTGTGGCTCCGCTAATTAACATCGGTATTCCATCACGATTTCAATTCTGATGAGCTTACTGCATTCTATACTCTCCACTCGCTGTTTAGGTACGATTTTCGCGCTCCTTTGAATCCAGCTGGAATATCGTTTAGTTTCTTTTATAAATTTTTTCTTTAAAACTGAGATACTTTACAATCGAAAATGAAATTTACACTACAGTATTTTAATACGCTTGCAGTCCGTGAAAGCAGTGGTTTTCTTAAAGGGATTCTCGTTACAAAAGTGTGCCATAGGCCTAGGCTTACACATAGTGATCGTTGTATTTTAGTCCCATAATTCCCCGACTTAAAAATATATATATACTTCTCAAACACAGTATAAGGACTAATAACATTATTCTATTTGCCATAACTGAGGTCTTTTTCATGCAAAACTATATCAAGATATCGACGAAAGTTAAGTACGTGACACTTTTACAAAGCAAACCACCCATCTATCGAGAATCAACAGCCTAAACATTGGTTTTCTGTTTTTCCTGTTTGGCACATTAATCTTGCCACATGTTTTCACGCATGGACCTAATCTGAGGACCTGCCGCGTTCAGCTAGTCACACGATCGGTTTATTTCGGCACCTTGCGATACAGTGCCACCAATAGGAGCCTGAATGTTACACGGACAGAATAGTTGGTTACCTATAGTCGTAAACGGGCAATGTTCTACCTTCAGGGTTAACGTCTACCAATTCGAACGTAACGCCTACAGAACGAGTGTTGATTTTCCAACAACTTGAATATACCATGTGGCCCAGGTAGACTTTTAAAATTTAATTATTGTTTGTTATGTCTATTCGCAATTCTCCCCTGGTAGCAGGTATCGATCTTCGACAGAGGACGAACATGATCAGCTTAAATTTTACTAACAGTATTGTACACATCGAAAACCGAGGACATCATGCAGTAAAGAAATACAGTAAATAAACAAAATTTGTTCGTCCCATTACCAATAATTAACATACACTGCTACACTTGACATAGGCCTATGGCTCCAACTTTCTGTAACAGTTGCTCCAATGTTCTTGCTTTCTCTTATGCTATTTAAAGAAAACTTAAGGTCTTTCTTAGGCCGGATATTCACGATCAGGTTTACCTGTCTGTTCACCCACGACTGTTCGACGGATGAGCGTCCAGTGACGGTCCAGTGCTGCCAAAATTCCACACTCTCTGGTCCCTTCCCAGAAGACAGGAGTACCGACCCTGAATCCATCCCCTCCCTCCTTCCAATGACCATCGAGGCAGTAGTTGGTGCAGTGTTGGCTGCCATATTTCCACACTGCTGACTTCCAAGCTCGCTTATATTTAAATTCGTTCAACCATCGGTAAAATCTAATGTATATAAAACAATATATCCTTTACTTCACAGTCTAAAGATGATTTTCCATAAACTTCCCATATCAAGTTAATCACAATCAATTTTTACGTTTATTAAAACTATTCTAAATAGATCTAAGTTATCTTAATTAGATGAAACCTAAACCTGTCGTTCAGTTGTCGTCTGCATTCGACGTGTCAATCGAGACATCGCTTCTCGACCGACATCTGCTGCTTCATAATTTGGTGTAAACAACCATTCTTTGATGATTTTATTCAGTCATTATTATATAAACATATATATAAATATGCGAGTGGCCGAGAATATAGGTAAATGAATCACATGATATAAGAAAATAATAGATCTGACCACATTAATCCCCTAAAAAGTGTGTGGAAATTTTTTCACACTTGGTGTGGCAAACCGTAAAATGAAGACGCCACTTCTGCACCGATCGCGTTGCTCATGAGAACTTCCACACCGGAGGCCATATTTTCCACGTTTCGGCAACACTGATGCTGCTGGTGACACGTAAACAACCATTCTTTGATGGTTCTTTATTCAGTCATTATTATATTATAAAAATATATGTATACATAAATATGCAAATAACCGAGAATATAGGTAAATGAATCACATAAGAAAATAATATATCTAGCCACAATAAACCCCTAGAGAAAGTGTGGAAATTTTTTCCACACTTCATGTGGCCAACAGTAAAATGAAGCGCCAGCCACGCCCTGCCACTTCTGCACCCTATCTTCTTGTGCATGAAAACTTCCACACCGGAGGCCAGATTTCCATGTTTTGGCAACATTGGACTGCCCCGTCCACATGAAAAGAGTAGAACTGTCAGTTGGACCATCAACTCGAGGTCATCACCCTCAATTCTCGCATTGACTTCGTCGTGGCAACACTATATGGAAGCGCTGGAAACTCTGCTGGCTTATGACTGAAGAGGACAAGCTACATACTGTAGACTAGCTGCTGTGGCAATTCACTTAAAAATAGGAAAGCAAAACGGCGTAACAGAGTATGGTCTAAATATTGCCCATTAAAAAGTTATTTCTATTCTCACACAATATTAATGAATAAGGTTAAATTAGAAAGGACCGTGAAGCCTACTTTCACTAATAACACCTTTCATAAAAAGGCAGGACATTGGCCTAGGCCTATACCAAATTATCTGTACCACATGGAAATATTTTTATTGTATGATTTGGACTCACATCGGCCTATAAATAGCATCGCAATGTCTAACAAAGTAATTAATTAGGTCTATACATAGTTTATTCATATTCTGATCCGAGCAGCTAAGATCATTCGCTGGTGAAATCCAGCGGCGAACTGTCATAAAATCGTTGCTTACCCGTCTACACATGCAATCACCTTGTCAGTCGGTCGGAAGAACTTTAGGTAATGCCATCAGTTTTGGTGAGTGAACTGACTCCGCCCATAAACTGTCGTCTTAAAACACGCCAGGTTCAATGAACTGACAGGTAAACCTGCTCGTGAATACCTTATATGAAATGAAGCACTGGCATATCAATATAACTTGAGACTACTGTACTGAGTTTAAAAACCGTAACTAGGTTACCTAGACTATTCTGGAATCTTATTACTCAGTAAATAGCCAGTATTTTGACCTAGTCATGTCCAACGTCCTCCAAGGTCTGTTTTATTTTACTAGTGAAAAAATACAATACATTTTCACGCAATAAACGGTATAGTTCTGCTATCCGTATCCTATTTATGGCAACCATTTCCAACTCCATTATGGTCACTTTACACATGTACGGGGGTAAGTGTTTTAGTTTTTAAAATGGGATGAAAACGAGCAGTGTTCAGCATACTGGTGTCCTCACAACACAAGTTATTCCCACACTAGACACCACAGGAAGGAAAACAACGGGTCTCTCTTATTTTGTGTTCAGGGTCCCACGGACAAATGACATGGTATAATTTTTAAAAGTGAATGCAGCCTTCAAAGTTCTTACCACTCTTCCTCTCTCCAAAACCTAATGGAAATGTACGAAACATCGTTAATAAAGCTTTGCTTTTTCTTCTTAGATTACCTTAAACTCAGCAACACTACTGTAGTTCATTTGTAATATTTTAAAATAATTTAAATTTAGAAATGCTACGCGCAAGAGCTTTAATTTATTTGTATTCAATATACTTTAATCATAACGTTAAAAATATGTCTACATTTTAAAAATATTGTACCTGTTATTAGCAATTTTTGTAATACGAACCTTGACGAAGTAATATGGTTTTACATCATAATTTTCAAATGTTACTAAACAATAAATAGGTCGTGGATGTATAAACGTGTATTTTTAAAATGCAGATTCCTCCAGTTGTCAGTCATAATCCTTTATCAAATCTTTTATTTATGCTGTAATGTAGATCTCTGACATTTTAATGGCTGCTCTGCAGTCAGGTTTTGCTTTTGCCTCTGTCACCTTCCCCAGTTAGATGGTAATTCATATCATCGGATAAAGATTTAATGGTCTTTTATAACATGGTCCTTCCACAAATAAGTTCAAATGAACTCTTCCATCTCTTAACAAGCCCTGGATGAGTCCACAAATAACAACCTATAGCCTGGACGTCCCACTGGATTAAATGACCTCTTTCCAAAGTAGATTTCATTCAGTAACATAACCCTACTTAATGACAACAGTAGGTTTTGGGGGTCCTTTCCATCCAATTGGCTTACCCACACTGCTAGACCACACACAATACTGCCAGTCTTCAAGTTAGGTGGATCTTTCCAAGTTCCCTTCTCACAGTAGTAATTCAGTTATCTCTGTACCTGTAATGTAAGAATAGTTCACACAAATGATGCTTGGTCATCATGCCTCGTTATTTGGAATAATTTCTTACTGTTGTAAGTTCAGGACCTTGGCTTCTCAGTAAGGGTCAATACTCTTCAGTGTTTATATACACCTTGCAACAATATCCAAGGCTTCATGCATGAAGCTACCTATTTCTAGATGTATAACAGCCGTATTTCAAAACCGCTTATAGTATTACATGGGACTGCTGACAGTGTCCCTGATACATAGCCAAGGGACCATACCAAGTTTCCTCATTTATCTGGACCCTCCTCATAGTCACTTTCTTTCAAGACTGCAACCCCACAACAAGCTTGAGCTATAGACACACCTCACATTTGAAAAAACTTTGTGAATTGTACTAAGGATTATACAGGATGACTAAATGAAGTCAGCTGTCAGTTTCAACTATGAGTTAAGGCCCCTTGAAGATATAAGGATAGCTTAGCTTAAGAGGGCCTTTAACCCAAGATGAATTTGAGTGTAAACCATAATCTTTTGGCTCTTACCCATTCCCTTTTACGGCTGTAATTTTCTCCATGAATTGACCTCCCTCTTAAAGAACTTAATCTTAAATATCACTGAAATTTAAGCTAATTAACAGGAGGTTAATGATACAAATACATTCAGGAACTGAAATATAATCTATATAATTATAACTGAAATCTTTGAGTATGCTGTACAAGCATAAAGTCAGCCTTTTTCTTCTAAGGAACTCCAAAGATTATCAACTTTGGTAATAGAATACAGAATTTAGGACAAATGCCAAGTGCTGGGACCTATGAGGTTATTTAGCACTGAAAGGAAAACTGACAGTAAAAAGTTACATAGCTGTAACAGGAGGAAAACCTCGCAGTTGCACTATGAAACAATGGTTAGAAGAGGGTGGAAATTAAGATGGAGGAGTGTTAATGAAGGTACAGTAATAGGAATGAAAGGGGTTGCAGCTAGGGGTCTAGGGGACACTGCAAAGAACCTTAAGTAATGCCAACAGTGCACTGCACGTGAAGTTCACTGACGGCGATAAACCCCCACTGGGAACTTTGGTAATGATGCAAGTTGTTCAGTCGTAAGAACTTACCGAGCCTGAGATGGCATGGGGTTGATGCTCTAGGTGCTTGGAAACTGACCAACTTTCACAAAATATAGTTGGTGCTTCTGATTACAGTGGCAATTCAAATTAGTCTTGATGGACATGACACTGAATTTGGTCATACAATATTCTATTTTTGGAGATCAGGTTGTAATCCATTCTTGGGAGAGTAAATGTCCTCAAAAGGCTGTTTTATCATTTATAATTTGGTAAGGTTGCCTCTCTTCAGAAGTTGAGAGGTTGTTTGGAAGTCATTTTGGGAGTGATTAGGTAACCAGAAAAGCACTTCTCTTAAAATTGGCAAGTCACGAGTATCATCATTGCATTTTCTAGTCATAGTATTCCAGCATATAAATACAGTATTAGGCTACATTCCAAGTCTTAACATTTAACCGGATTAAGTTCCACAGCTTGTGCACATTTCAGACAGCCCTTCACTGTGTACTAAATTATAAATGTTGTTATATGTAATAAAACATTTCTTGCATCTTTTCTAACTACAGTATTAATCCTACCTTAAACTTATCACTCAATGCCAATACCTGTAGTATACATCGTATCCAACATGACAATCAATAGTCAAAACTTTTCCCGCACAGGGTTTTGGTACTTGCTCATGTACCTTAGGAGTAACCCAGCAGGTAAGGCATAATACATTTTTGCACATTCAAGATATTCAAAAGTACAGTACTACAGTTTGTGAATCCTGTATTGAGAAATCCTTAAGAGACGAGTGTAACTAACCTCCTCTCAAGGTTAACAAGAGGGTTTCCTTCAAAATCAGAAGAAATGTACTTGCTTAACATGACTGCTACAATCTGAAACTGGATACACTGACTTTAAACCTGGAATTTCACACCAACTTTTAAGCATATAGGGATATGCTTCTGGAGGAGTGCTCCCATATAATACATCAATAGAAAGCTGCTAGTTTTATCTTGGTCAAATTTGGGAGAAAATTTCAGAAAAATTCTCAAGCCCTGAGTAAAAAGACCAAGAGCCAGAAATAGAGTTGTGCTTACGTCAGTTTTTTTTTTGGTTTACCTCTTCTCAGCCCTACAGCAGGTGGTGACTGCTTGCTACTACCTTCAGGTGAATTTAATCAGCAAAAACAAATTTATGCTTTAACCTGTGTGGTGCTTTATATTTTGTGTCTTCACACCAAGGCTTATTTCAAATGCGTATAGCAAAAGGAGTTATCCTGTCTGAAAGCAAACTTATATTTAAACAAATTCATACATGTAATTTGTATCTACCTGTAAAGACATACAAATGATAAAAAGTTCTGTGCAAATGTAGTCTTTTCCTGGACATAATGTGTGCAAATTGCACATTGAGGTAATTGGCCAGTCACAGGTGATCACTCTTCACTTATGATGGTACAAGTATGATATTATTTTGTACCCAGTGTGTATTGCTTTAGGGACTATTAACTTTGTTATTTGCAATACGATTTTTGTCACAAGCTTCACTGCTTTTCTCATTTTCCATTTCAACCATTCCTTTTGGTATATTCTCACTTTCCTGGCCAACTTTTGCAATGCTCTGGTTCCAACCTCTCATTAAAGAATGCATCCCATACGTGCTTTCCTCTACATGTGACCTGGTGGTTTGGTTAAATCTTGATATTGTTTAAAAATCAATATCAAACAATCTCACTACACTTAAAACATACATCAGAAGAAAATCTGATTTTTGTGGTTAATTCTGTAATTGTTATCCAAGACCATTTATGTGGTAAGAATGATTAAATAGCAACAACTTGTAAATCTTCCACAATTTAATCTACCCATGAAATAGAAATTTAGTCTTATGTATTTCCCTTGCAATATATTGACCACTTTTGATGATGGTGCTTCCTTTTTAAGTCTTTCTGAGAAATGCATGATTCAGTTCTGCCAAGAGGTAATTAAAATCAGAGGTGCGCAATCACAGTTTACTAGCGTGTTCACTGGTATCCAGCCATGATGAACAAAATTCTTGCAAAAGAACATACATTCAAGAGACACTGAACCTGATATGAACATCTTGGCTGAACAAAGAAAATAAATATTTTTCATTAAGTTTAGGCTAGTTCCTTCACTTATACAAAAGTTAAGAAATAACTATTATAGTATCCTTAAAAAAGTACAGTAATATAAGTTTCATGGTTTCAAAAAGCCTAGAGGCACACAACTACACCCTAACACTCGTTCACTTCCTCCTTTTTCAAACTGCAGGATGTTCAAAAATGAAAAAAAAGACCTATCCTTTGAGAGACATTCCTCACCTCTGGCAAGTGCCATTTATGCATAATTTTTCATCTACCCTCTACTACAATCATTTTCCTTTCCTAAAATCTAGTATCTTGAATTTCATTATCAAAAGGAAGAAAGTCTATTACAATAATGGTAAACTCAAATATTGAATTTTCTCATTTACAAAAAACATATTCATTATAAAAAGTAATTAAAATAAAAAAAAATTATTGGATTCAACTACTATGCTCAAAAATACTTATGGAAATCATTTTCCCAATACTATTCTTCAGATCTTCAATTTCACGCACTGTATAACAGAAATGAACCTATAAAAATACACTGGACATAAAATTTAGCTTTCACAAGTTAAATGTAGCACTCGAAAACATTCTGCAGTTTTTTCCTGTTACTTTAACATAACTTTCACCATCACAGAAACTTTCATTGCTATGAATTTTCACAGAAATTTCATGAGCAAGAAATTTTACTGGAACATCCCTCTAATCATAAGGGAATTTTACAAAGTCAAAATTTCTGTGTTTTCGAAGCTGCAGTATGGGCAGGATGGCCACATACCAGCCCCTGTGAATAAAATTTCATGAGCAAAACAATGATTTAAGGGCATAATCCACTGATCACTCAAGTGAAAGCAAGAGAGCCAATACCTAGATATCGCCTGGGTGCTCAAGTACTGGCAGGTAATAGCTATTAATTACATATTCACTGAGGAAGATTGTACTTCACATATGGAACTTCAACATCTTCACCATCCTTGTCATTTGCACAGACTTCAAGCACCAGTGCTCTAACATGCTGTTCTATTTTCTTCTTGCTGACTTTCTTTACCACCTCAGACATCCTGCAAATATGAAAAACCAAATGCTATAGTAATACACACACACACAAAAAAAAAAAAAAAAAAATTTAAACATCATAAATTTTAAGAAAATTATGTATCAGGGCAGTTTATTATATTTGTAACATATAGTTGTACAAAATACAGTCTCAAAATCTTCCTTAGGCTTGGCTCGGACATGTTTTATTAGTTATTAAAATCATACATTTATTCACATACTGGAAAATAATTCATGTACATACAAATTACACGAATTGCACACAAATTACATGAATTGCACATGACTGCATACCTCTTTGGATAAATTAAGCAATGGCTGAAGAATCATTTTTTTAAAAAGTTGATGTATGCATTTAAGGAATGAATTCATTAAAGAATTACCTGTACGGTATTACTTTTAAGGTTGATCTTACAGATTATTTTGTATGTGAACTTTTTACACAAGCAATTTTTGCAGTCCCTAGTTATGCAAGACTTCAGAATTTTACAGTGGGGCACGGTTGATTATTCAGCTGCTAAATTCAATTCTGAATCTCAGTAACCTTATAAGTCCTCAACAGAATCCAGATGTATTAAAATATTGGGGCCAGACTGGCGAGTACAGGTAGTTGTCGACTTACGACCTATGAGACTTACGACTGACCGACTTTACGACAATATAATAATATATATTAATTTTATATTTAGCTAAAATACGTCGAGCGCGCGTACGATACTTTTTCCCGCTACCGGCAGCGCGCTCATATCAGAGAGATGCTCAGCTTTCGGCAGCGTTCAGTGTTTGTGTCGTATTTTGTATTTCTATTTTTTGCAAATAAATCAAATGTAATAAGAAATTACCGTATTTGATGGCTTATAACACGCATGTCTGCATAGAACACACTCCAATTTCAGCAGGACATTGAGGGAAAAAAAATAAGGTTTCCTAGCCTATGCTCATATGATTTTGGTAAGTAAAAACTGTAGTATTAGGTTATCATATGCATATTGTTTCTTACCAACAGAATCAACAAAAACATTAATAAAGAAGTTATTTACCATATTTATAATTATCAAAATATGTATTATACAATCAGCCATTTACTACGATCGAATGTTTCGTCTGCTGCTGAAAGCTACCTCATAGGTTTACCAATAGATTGAAACACATTCATTTGTAAACACTGTTTCTTACCGGCAGAATCAACAAAAACATTAATAAAGATGTTACCTACGGTAATATGTTATATACATACAAGTGATCCCTTGCCACATCGCGCTTCAACTTTGCTGGCTTCACTGCACTGCGGATTTTTCAGAAATATTCATCACAAAATTAAAATTAAAAAGTACCGCCATATCGGCAGCCATATTGCCGAAAACAGCGATGTTTCATCATGTTACGCCAGAAGAACGGCTTGCGAGACTGACGCGCAAGGACTGGAAGCTTCGTGTATACCCAGAGGCACTCTGACAAGGCACGTGATTGGTACACAAGAGAATATCTTATCACTGTTGGTGTTTCATATTTGATCACTGTAAAAATAATTAAAATCCGAATTTCATACGTAAGCAACTCAAGGATACTGTATACTCTCTCATCCCCAGCTTGTCAAGTCAAGACTTAGTCTCGTCCCAAGCTACTGTGCTGTGCACACCAGTTCTCTCTCTCTCTCTCTCTCTCTTAATGAAATATGAATTACTGTATCATAAACTTTTATGTACAAAAAAAATAATTTCATTGATAAATTTGTTTCTTTTAGCAACTAAAAAATTATTTTCCTAATTCTTTCGGTAGCAGTGAGCAGCTTCAGTCAGCTGATTCTCAGAACGTAAACATTACAAATGTGGGATGATCCTTTTTTTTTTATGCATATTACGGTGATAGGAGATCAAAATAGTAATACAGTGTTTAAGTGCATAGGAAGTGTTTATAACAGTGTGGGAAAGGTTTATAAGACTGTGGGGAGGGTTTATAAAGCCTTTAAATATATATGTATATAGTAAATAATGAAATACATACAAGGTCGCTACTTCATGTTCGTACTTAGCGGAATTTCAATTATCGCCGCTGGTCTTGGAACCTATCTCCCGCGATAAACGAGGGTCACTGTATATCAATTATATATTATAAAAGTATGCAATCAAGGGGTAAAATCCAATAAATAAAAATGTTTCCTATGTAACGGCTCGAGTCTCATGAGCAACTGAACAAAGCCATGTTATTATTCTTAAAAGAGAATGCTAGCACGAGTTACGAAGTATCAAGTCAACAAAGCCTTGTTATCATGCCTAAAGAGAATGGTAACAGGAATTGTCAACCACCAATTGATCGAAGCCATGTTGTTATGCGTAAAGAGAATGTTAGCAGGAATTGCCAACTACCAACTGCACGGAGCCTTGTTATCCGTAAAGCTCTCGAGATAATCACCAATAGGTGGCAGCACACGTACTGTAGTCTGTAAATGTGGAATGCGGCGATCTGCTGTAGACGACGATAATGATATTAACACATTTTAATGAAAATATCGATAACAACACCGTAGATATTGATTATAATACTAGCAGTAGTAATTGCGGTGATGGTAAGTGTGATAATGATAAATAATTATAATAAACTTTGTTTTTTAATAGGTTATTAGGATAAAACCGAATGTTACGCTAGGCTACAACATCTACGTGACGTTTCATGTATAATTTCGGCCAAAATTCTTAAATTTTGAGCCTACATTATGTACATATGACGCAGGGGGATTTTTTAGGCCATTTTTTTTGTTAAAGTGCGTCTTATACGCCGTCAAATACGGTATGTATTTAATTCAAACCTATAAATAAACAAAAGTAAATAATACGTCATACGTGTAGCCAATTGGCAATGCAAATGGTGGATAAGAAAATGTAAGCAGACCAGACAGATGGTTTGAAAGCCTACAATAAAAATGTTAAATACAGTAATAAAAGTATTAATCAAGGAGTTCAAGCATGATAAGATTTCATATGCTAAACGTAATAATAGGTACTATACATGCACATTTTTGGGATAATATAAAATGTATATGTAGGCTAGTCATACTTAGGATATAATATATGATGGATATTATACGGTAGGTACAGAATACATGTACATATGTGGTTGGTCGACTTACGACTGCTCTGTCAGAACCTAATGCCGTCGTAAGTCGACGACTACCTGTACAACCTTCTCATTCAGCTGTGAGCTGGTTACAAGACCCAAACCACTCAGCCTCTATGAAGGAAGTGATACCGCACCACTTTTTGTAATCCAATTCTTAGGTGAAAACAGAATAGCCAGATTGTATTTACTTCATCTGGCATCATAACAAACAGAGAGCTCTAGCACAGTATGCTCCCACCACAAATTGTGGTAGTCTGAGAGAGAGAGAGAGAGAGAGAGAGAGAGAGAGAGAGAGAGAGAGAGACTTAACATTACGAGGGAAATTCTTTAGCATATTTTAACAATATGGAAATGTTAGTGCTCATGCTCTTCTTAGGATAATGTAGTCAAATGAACAGCATTGTCTTTCCACATACCATATTCCCTTGGAAGTACTGGAAATATTTCAAGACTTAGAACAACTCTTATTTCATTTTTGTTCCTGACGGAATCAGAATACCACAAAGGCTGGTGCTATGGATGGGAAAGGCCACATGCTCCAATATTTCCTACAACTAAACTCTCAAATGTGTCTAGTATTCCTTCTTACTCAACCTGGACACCCTAAGGGTAACTGTAAATTGTGCAATTGAAATTTTCCAAAAAGAAACTTGTAACTGGACCAACCTACCACTCACCCAATATCATAGCAATTGAAAGATATGCAAAATATTACAATACATTATTTATAAAGAGAGAGAATGAGAGAGAAAAAGAAAGAGGGAGAAGCTGTACTGTACTGGGATTCTACAGAGCAAGACATTAAACACTGTCTTAGAGGCCAAGAGAAAATCTGATAACAATCATGACCAGAGGAGCCAAGTCACAGATTGGGTTACCAATGTGAAATGCACTCATCATGAAAAAATCACTGTATTGTTGTACAAACTGAGGAAGATTACCACAATGTAAGACTGCTGCATGCTTATATAATGATGGATACAGAGGTGAGGATGAAGAAAGTCATATGCACAAAAATTATCAGGAAATAAAGAGTACAGAAGATCTGTGATGTACTACTCTAAGCAACAAAAGCATAGGCACTGACAATTGAAAAGATTTTGAAACAGTGGAGCCACAGTGTTAAGATTCACATACATCAGGGTAGTGGGAAGATTGTAGTAAAAATGAAAAATCTGATTTATAGTGTCCAGAGGCTGGAAAAGAGACTGAAATCTTAAAGACTGAGGTGGTGTGAACACGTGATGAGATGGGAGGTGGAACTATTAGTAAAAAAAATAAGCCATAAGGTGTGGAAAGTAGCAACTGATGACCAGCAGGAAGGCCCAGAAAATTATGGAAAAAATGGAGATACAGACCTTGACTAAACAAGAGTTCTGGGAAAAATTTCATATGACAGAGAGGAATAAAATTGATTCCACATCTAACCTCTTAGAGAAAAGCTGGTGTACAGTAAACATAAGTTTTGATGATGATGAAATATAAGTACCAAAACTGCAGACTGCTGAATGGTAGAATAGTTGAATGCAGCATGACATGTACATAAAGAGAACAAAAGGGAGGCTAAAAGGCAGTAGCAAAGGTAAAAATGATGATTTGCGAGAAATGGAACCATGCAATCAACACAGCAGAGATTGAGAGAAAATTTACAGGAAAATGAAGCAACCAAAGAATGATGCAAAGAGAGAAAGTAAAGCAAAATGAGCCAAACTAAAAGTTAAAGAGAAAGGAATAATGAAATAACAAAAGCAAGAACTTTAAAATCTTCTGAATGAATAGATTAAATAGAAACTGGGTAAACTTTTATTATATATAATAAGTTATTCAAGGATATATTGCAACTATTAAACCTAACACTTTCCATTTATTGAACAATTCTTCATCCCATCTTTGATATCTAGAGTTATTCAAGGATATATTGCGACTATTAAACCTAACACTTTCCATTTATTTAACAATTCTTCATCCCATCTTTGATATCTGTTTTTGCTACTGGAAACAACTATCTGCAACTTCCTCATTCATAGCATGATCTTCCCAACAAATTCCGTGAATCTTAGCATACAGAAACTCTTCTAATATTTTTTGTCAGTTCCCACATCTCTGCTGCAGTAACTCAACCCTTATGACCACGTTAATTTTGCAATTTGCCAGTGGGATGCTTATATTTGAGAATATTTCAGCAATCTATTGCCACTTTTTTACCTGTTGCTTCCCTGTTATTGACCCTTTAATAACAGCTACTTACATTATTAACAGGTAGATGAACTTGACAATAACCAGCTAAAACAGGGTTTAACCACTGTTGGTCTAGTATGTGGTCTTTTTCTTTTCAAAAAGAGCACCACATCAAAATCCAGTAACATTATTCTGTTGCTGAATTAGTCACACTTGCCCAACCCCTGGGTATTTGATGAGTAACACAAGGACCAAACTGATGATTTACAGAAAGAAAATTAACTTGACAAAGATTATGAACGATGGTCAGGATCATTACTACTATTATTTTTATTAAAGTGTCAAACTAGACAAAAAAAATTAACAATTCCCAAATAAATACATTAATCCTTAATGGACATGAATCCTTATATGAGTATTAATATTACGCGCCATACAATTTGGCTGTATCGAGCGGGAAAGAGTTTCCATCACGTCAATGGCCCATAAATGACTGGTGGCAACTGCAGACTCAGCTCAGGTCAGTCAGTGGGTGTCTCATGGAGATCAGTATTGTTCTTGACTTGATGGGGAAATGTCTTGCTCCTCTCTCTCCCATGACGTCTTTTTATTTATTTGCTCATAAATATACCCAGGGACTGCTGTTTCCTTTAGTTCTTACCTTTTATGATTTGATGTCAGTTATAATTGTAATTTTGCAAAGAAAATGCAAAGAAATATTAGAAAAAACATGTATACCTCAAAAAAAAAGTTACTGCACCTCCCGATCTCAGTAAATATCTTACAACAAATATACTCAGAATTTGTTTCTGATTTGAATTCTTATCTGTAATTATAATTTTACAAAATAAAATAACATAATTATTAAAAAAAAACAGGAATAACTTGGTAAAATTTATGAGTGTTTTGTAAAAGCGGCCTGACACAGGGTTGTAAATGGTCGCTTTCAACTTCCCCTGGAAGATATGGAAAATTATTTAGAATCTTTCTCCTACACCATGTGCATTTGCATAGCTTCCGCTTTCCATTTCCATTCATGTTTTTTTCTGAAATTGGCCAACCTTAAAGTTTGCCCAGTCTGTGGGTGTGCATGATATATAAATTAGTCCATCCCTTAAGGGTTAATGTTATTTACAAATTTAATATAATTGCAACTCCCTAAATAAACTGCAAAGGTTGAAGACACATCAATTTCTTCAAACAATGTTTAAGAAGGTCTCCCCCTACCCGCCCCCCCGCAAAGTAGGGATGAAGACCTAGACACGATGAGAATTCAGATGGAAAGTGCAGGGAAGAGAAGAGAAAAGAGAGAATTTATTCCACAATTAAACCCATAAAGGGGAAATGTGTATGGGGAAAGGTGAAGTAAAAAACAACAATGATGCTAAAACACAAGTAGCTCTTAAAAATCCCATATTTTCTCAAATTGCACCTAGATATCACTGAAATCAATTAAACCATTCTGACAAATTGCTAAGTTAAAGCAATGGGCAAAGAAAAGACTTTTGCTGTATCCCCCAAAATCTTTTTGCTATTGGATAAATAGGATTAACATAAGCTAAGGTGCATGCTCTAAAGAAGGTAAAAAGAGCCAACAAACCTCAAAGATGCAAGAATGTCACACCGGGATTAAAATTCATTCGAACCCTAGATTTTAGATAGCATCAAAGAAAAAGTTGCCTTCATAATGGCAAATAAAAAAGCTGCACAATGATTTGTATCACTTACGGAAGGGCCATCCTTTCAGTTCTTTTGGCTGGTGGCATGAAGAATGAATACAGCATAGATACTCCTTGGCTCAACATGGTAATTTCTAACTCGTGCTTCTCCTCAAAGTACTTGATGAATTCTTCTAAGGTCATTTCTCCATCAACTTCAAACCTATCCCACAGAGTCCATTCCTTATCGTAATACTGTAAGAATATAGGTTTGGTCAATGATTTGTTTACAAACAATCAGAAACTTTAAAATATGCCCAAAATTTAGCTGTAAGGTAAAATTTAAATAACCATCAGCTGGGATATGTACTCGGCAACACTCATCATAAGCTACGATACATCTTCCATAAAGACCCTTCATTAATATTTGCAACAGTTAACTCTGAAATTACAAAGCACAAGAAAACAGCAAACACTTACCTTATTTTTTGGTGCGGCAATGGGCTCTGAAAAACCGAAGAATGGAAGAGCCAAGTTTATAAAACCATTCTTAAAGCTTTCCAATTTGTTATGGCCTTGGGCCAATTTGATCAACTCTAATGATACTAATCCTGCTACTAATGCTGTAGTTGTGGCAATGGCTGGAATAATTTTACCTGCAATGAGCTTGCTCTTATGTCTGTCAGCAGGAGGGATATCATAGTTTTCAGCTCTGAGATTAGAAGTGGCAACAATGAAATCCATATGGAAGTTAGCATCATCATCCTTTTCAAAATCTAGAGGTGATAATCTCAGATTATTGAAGCTGGATGCAGTAGGAATAGATTGTTGAAGATTAGAAAGTCTCTCAGTATCTACTTGATTACTTTGTGCCTCAGCCTCAGCATCAGTTATTGCAATCTTGACACCTGATTTGGGCACAAACTCCGGTATCTCAATTCCACTAACAATGTCAGCAATTTTTTGGCGATCTCTCACCTGTGGTATACCATAGACCTCAGCTTTAAGATTAGCGGCAGCTACAATGTAATCTAGATGCAAATCGTTATTCACATCAAAACGGATTGGATGTGGGCATCTCTTAGGACCAGACCAGAAAGGCTCCCCACTAGAGGTAGTTTGGTCTTTGGGGAAATTATGCAATAGTTGTACTATTTTATTGTAAAACTGTTCACCAAAACGCTTTCTTGACCACTGAACACATTCTTCAAAGGAACGCGGCCGCTCCTCTACAAGGGCACGCTGTATACTATCAAGAGTTTCAATTGGTTGAGAACCGGGTAACTTTAATGCCCTCTCCATGAACTTTGGATCAATAAGGTACTGAGCAGCATTCTCAGCTGCTTTTTTAAACTCGCCTTCAAACTCATCACGGGCCCATTGCAAAGTGTGTTCAATAGCATTTGGGAAGTTAGTTAGTGTACAAATAGGAATAGATTTCTCAGGAGGATCTTGAGAAGAACCATATGACTCTGTTAAGTGTGGTACAATGACCTGGACATTGCCTTTAGTGCCAAGAGTACCAGATTCTAAAAGAGGCTTCCTATAATACACACAACGTCTATCCATGTATAAACGTGCCTCCACATTATCAAGAGCATTTGCAACACCATCAAGAGGTTCAAAGAATGAATCATCGTAAACTTTTTCAGTTTCTGGACCAACCCTGTTCTGATGAGCAATGATATTGATCTGAGGGTTCATTTTCTTCACAGCAGCTGCTGCAGTGTCAGATTTGGGTTTTTGTACATCCCATGGACGGAACAAGAACTGTCGGTTAAGATTGCTCTTCTCAATAAGATCCATGTCTGTGACCACCAGGGAACCACCCTCACCAGCACCTACTCCCAACATTGCAAAGTTCTTCAGTAACTCACATCCAATAGCACCAGCTCCTACAACAAAATATTTCAGACTGCCAAGTCTCTTTTGGAAATCTTGACCAAATATAGCAATTTGAGTGTCGTACCTATCACCAACAGGAGCACAGTTATCTTTTGTGAGGCCAGAGGTGTCAGCTGGAAGGCACTCCAAAGCATCAAAGTAAAGCCACTGATGAATGGGAGTGAATTTGCCAGAACAAGCTTTCATTACTTCCTGAGCTACTATGCCACCAATAAATGCATCTAATGGAGCCAAACCTCCAGCTGCAATTTTGGCAAACTGCTTGACTAAATTTTCATCAAACTCCTCTACTTTGGCTTCACTAGCATTATTCAAATCACTGAATACATTCAAAAACATGTTAGCATCATCGTCACACCATGGCTTGGGGAGGGAACCATTTTGTTTCTCAAATTCATGAAGTGCCTGGAATGCAATGTGTAAAATAGCAGGACGATCAAATTTGGCAAAGTCTGTCATAATGAAATCAGGTGCTTGCATAGCTTCTTCCATTGACTTGAATTTCAATTTCTGAGGAACCTTCACTTGTGATACGATGCCCCCACGGATGTAATCTGAGTTACCAGAAGTATCACCAATGCTAAAGGTGAAAGGACCAAGAACCTGAAAGGCAATGAGTAAGATGAATGAATGGAGCTTTACATGAAACCTGGAAATCAATTAAATTTTCATAATACTGAATATTAGGAGCAAATTTAAAAACAACCACATTAAATTGGATGTTGGTGCAGATAGCATCCAACTGGCTTTAATAGTTTATGTAATAAACAATCAGTATCAAAAGAAAGAACTTTGTTCTCAATAGGATTTAAGGCTCCAAACCAAACATCTGTAGCCTATATTCCTAGTACTGTGGCAAAAAATTGGAGTCATTTCAAACTTATTTAAACCCAATTACCATCACACAGACTAGGACTAGAATAGCATATGTTATAAACTGTCTTTAAGATTAGTTTTGCCCTCTGTATTATGATTAAACAAGAACACATGTATTTCTTACTCCCTACCAGTATTACCTACATTTTGCAAAATCTTAGACCTCTTCTATTCAAATTACTACTTGAAACTCATGTAACACAATTTGGTCATCCAAAATCATGATTCCAATAGTTCTGGGCAGATACAGTAAACTCATGAATGACGAATTCTGCAAAATTTTTGCCTTAGATTCTGTGTGAACACTACACCTAGTTGGCAAGAAAAGGCAATTACACGATAAGTGCAGCATTTAAGCTCTAGTCTAATTCAAGATGGATTCAAAACCATAGCAAATATTGTTAAACCATTAATACTTGAGCTACAGCATATTGAAATTAAGAATCAGCTTAAAACATGACTGCTTCTAATTTTGGTGAATGTGTTTCAAACATTCAAAGGCCAACCCTATGACTTCCAAGATTTTTGACACAGCATCCTGGATAATCTTTTTTTTTATTTACAAGTATTAGTACACTACTTGTTTCCAAAAGTATTTATTATATGTAGATATTCTTACCTTAATCTTAATAGGACTACATCCATTAAGCTCAGTCATCCCTTGCACTTCTGAAAAAGTGACATAATCTCCATCTTCAAAGCCATGGCGGGATTCATCGAGACATGTGACAACGCTGTTTTCCTACAAAAAAAAAATAAATAAATAAATAAATTAAATAAATAAATAAAAAAATAAAATAAATCAGTAGTCTTCCTCTTTTATCATAATATTTTTCAGCTATTACTACATTTATAGCATACATAGATTTTTTTAATAAGGGCATCTTATACTTTTACCAAGAACAGTTCATAAAAAAATGTACACAACATGCTATACAATAAACTAAGCTGAATGCTAACATAACACAGGACTTAAAAAATGGACCTTCAACTTTACACTGGCCTTTAGAGAAGGAGAGCAAGAAAAAGGAAAATACAATAAAAATAAGTAAACCGTTTTTATAAGAAAAAGGAAATACAATAAAAATAACGGTCTTACCTCCTTCGTAATGCCAGCAATCATGGCGGAGGAAGGATTTTCTCCATTGGTGTCAACAATCTCAAAGTTCTCACCAAAGTCACAGAAGATCTGTCCAAACAGTCCCTTTGTTGTGGCAACGATGAATGCAATGTCATTAGCATGACAGAAAGATGACACACGTAACTGTTCCTCCAATGTTGAGTCTGCAATAAGTGAACGGAGCTATACAATTAAAAATGGCTACAAGATCCCATGAAAGCCAAAAGCAGGTAAGCTAAATTTCACAAGCTAATTTACAATGAGGATTTTTTCTTTCCTTGGGATGGTACGAATATCCTGTAAGTGTGAAAACTATACAAACTACACAAAATACTTTTCATGAACAGTATTCAGGTAGAAAATTGTTTATTAGTCTAGTTTTTCCTTTATATCAAATTTTCCACCAGTCTGATGCTTGGCATTGTAAATTATAGTAACCTTTCAGTAATTCCAGTAGGCATTTTAGTTTCTAGGTGAATGGGATGGAATAATAATGAATATTCAACAAAAAATAAAAAATGAATAAAATTTTGTAAATATCAAAAATCTATGGTAGTGAGAGTAACTTTTCTAATAAGTAGTTTAGATGTAGCTTTCACGATAGATATAGCTTTCAAAGATACATCTGAAAAGGATGTTGTCAATCAATGAAAATTTTCTGGTTACTGTCAATTAATACATATTTCAACAGTAAGTTCATCAGAACTTCCAGCAATTTGTGTCTAAAAATTCAACTCCAATAATACATGTAGTATGACAATATAAGACAAACTATTATCATTATGATACTAGCATTTTAGCCTCATTACCCATAACAGTACACACAAGTGATTTTTTCTTAAATGACAAGTGAAAATTTGATAAACACACAATCTAAACAGCTAAGCAAGACGTATCAAAAGGAAAAGGCGAAAAGTTACAACAAATGAAGCTAGGAGCCAAAGATTTGTTAAGGAACTATAAGCACACCTATCATTTACTCCTTGAGAGCACAACAAAGGCATTATCCCCTGCAAGGGGAAATAATACACCGACTATACTTCACAGTTGGAGGCAATTATTTTGGAAATCAAGCTATGAACTAAAATGAAATTGTAAAAGAGAAAATAAAAGCTTTTTTCTTGACATTAAATATCTCTATTCCCCTCACGAGTTCCTTACTTTATTAAAATACATTTTATTCAATGCAACTACATAAAAACTAACATAAATCAAGTAAAACACTTTAGACGTCCACAATAAAATAAAAGAATAGCAGAAAAATAAACATCTCAATTTAATCTATTACCTGTTAACACAACTACTCTGAATTTCTTCAGGAAATCCTCTGTGAGGGGGCCAGTGGCAGGTGTTATTGGTACATAGGTGTTCAGTTCAGCCAGTCTCTCAGAGCATGCTGTGACTCTGTTTTTGCCGATGTCCTCATTAGTTAGAAAGTACTGACGGCTGAGGTCTTCCATAATTGTCTCTTTTACATCATGTAGAGTAACAGACTTAACACCACCCAAAATCACATTTTTGGCAACCTGCAAAATATCAGTATTATAAATCATACTGTACAACATACATAGCTTTCAAATTTTTATCTATTAACATAATGGACCTATACTTAAAACAACTTGTTGCAAAGCTGGGGTAAGAAAATTAAAAGTTAATTAACACAATGGCAATTATATTACCATACTCATAATACAGATGTACTAAAAACATGAACAGAAAAATACTATAAGTCCCTCAAAGGGAGAGTACTTGTAATATTCTTTCCAAATTCAACTGAGCTATAATTATTTTGTGCATTTAATTTTCACTGAAAGTACAAGTACAGTACCTGTACGATCCTATACATCACTAACTTCCACAATAAAATGTTTCTCCTAAATAACCATCCAGGAAGTTTCAACTCGTACCCCCATGGCTCATACAGTACTAACTATCAGTAGTGAAAGATTCTAAGCACTAATCATAATTACCGATGCCTTTAATATTTTTTTTCATTTGACTTGGTTGATCTTACAAAAAACTGAATAACAAAGTCCAGGCAAGGTCTTCATACTACTATGGCACATATAGTAATAACTATCAGAAGGAAAAGATTCCCAGCAATAGTCACAATTGCCCATGCCTTTAATATATACAGTAAAACTTCGATCTTACACGATTCGAGTTGTGCGAATTCACATACACACACAAACTTTTCACTGGAACCTAACTAATGGGCATACGCGATTTTTTCACACACACACGAAATTCTCGAGAAACCCTGCAGAAGTGGGTGTTTAATTTTTTAAGTAATTTACAAGTTCTCATGCTTTTATGTCTAAAATCTGTATGAAAAATGCATTTCATTCTTTTATATGTAAAATCTGTATGAAAAATGCATTTCATGCTTTTATGTGTAAAATCTGTATGAAAAATGCATTTGATGTTTTAATGTGCAAAATCTCCATGAAAAATGCATTTCATGCTTTCATGTGTAAAATCTCTATGAAAAACGCATTTCATGCTTTCATGTGTACAATCTGTATCGAAAATGTATTATTTTTATTTTTGTACATGCATAAATATGATGCAAAGGTAATTTCAGCACATTCACTTAGTGTACTTTTACAAGATGTGATACCCATTTGCAAAGTTACTGCACTTTTCAAAGATGATACCCCTGCAGAAAATGCTTGTTTAATGTTTGAAGTACATTTATAAGTTTTCATGCTTTTAACTGTAAAATCGATATGGAAAATTTATATTTATATTTCTGTACATAAATATCATACAAGCATTATGTCCATTTGCAAAGTCTTTGTCACAAGGACTTTACATGACCTTGAGATGAGGTTGTTAAGTCGCTCATTTGATAAAATGAATTCGTTAATGTAATATCAGAGATGTAACTAAGAGTTGTATAAGTGTCATTCTTTGAAAATTACTCTGTTCACCTCAGAGAAAAGTGCTGGTGCAATCAGTTGGTGTACTTTTACAAGATGTGATACCCATAGTTACTGCATTTTTCAAAGATGATACCCCTGTAGAAAGTGTGTTTAATTTTTAAGTTTTCGTGTTTTTAGGTGTAAAATCAGAATGGAAAATTTGTATTTATATATTTGCGCATAAATACGATACAAAAGCAGTACAGTTACTTTATTATAGTATCTCTCTCTCTCTCTCATTCGTAGTTAGCGCTCAAACATACTTTTACAACTTATTATTTCTCTGTACGTCATTACCTGTACAGTATATAATTTTAAATTGATTGAATTTTACCTGTACTGTACTACCTTCTACAAACATTATGTACATGTTTTCCATATTTTATGGAATTGTACTTTTGTTGACTGACACATGACGTTTTGCCTAGTGACGCAGAGAAAACGGCTTTTACTCTAAGTGACAAAGAAAACGGCATCCCATGAATTAAGGGTAACATTAGTATACGTACGCACCTACTGTAAATGCGCTATTATGAAACTGTGCAGTACTCAATTTTTATGTCAACCATTTACTGTATTCCTTTTTTAAGGGTAATAAGCTAAATTTTAAATAAAATTACACTAACTTTAGTTCATTTAAAAGTTAGCTTAATACTTTGGGAGCATGATTAGGGTCATATTTAGTACTTAAACTCTGGAAATAAACATTTATTAGCATTTTTAAAGACCATGCCAAACTTACGCGAAAATTCACCTTGCACGAGGGGCTCCGGAACCTAACCTCGCCTAATTTCGAGGTATGACTATATATATATTTTTTTGACAAGGTCAATCTGACAAAAAATGAATGACGAAGTCCAGGCAAGGTTTGTCAGTAAAATGACAAATAAAAAGCTTCATGGCCAATCCTACTGGAGGCAACTATCCAGCCTCCTAAATGCAGAAAAGTTTCAAGAATCAAGAAAAACTGGGGAGAGGAAAAAATTCCATCCCTCTAAAGTAGAGGGAATTATCATTAATGTGGCATACAATCACTAAAGAAAATTTCAAGGAAAACTGTTCAGTGTACATGTTCAGCTAACTCCAAGATCCTCATGGATATGCAATAATATTCATTCCTTTGTGACCACTTCTAAATGAAGAGAGAGGGGAATAGTAGATGACACTAGATCAAATGGGTTTATAAGCTAAACTTTTTAAATATATTTAAAAACTTTTTATACACCCAGTAATTATAAAATAATCTAACTCACCACTTACGTGGGGGACCAAAGCACATGAAAGCCAATAAATGAAAATCTAGTTGTCTCTGGTAAAAGAAAAGGGCCAAAAGGAGTTCAAAACAAAAGGGCCAAAGGAGTTCCATTCCGTAATGAGTCTACAGTGGAAGAACCCATGGGTGAACACTCACCTAGCACATGCAAAAAGCAGGTACTGTACTCCTAGATGCATACCTCCACTGTACCAGAGCAGTGACAAATGAATCACTGCTTCAAACTTTTTGCCACCCAAACTACAAGGCCTTCCTTATGAGAGACATTGCTAAAAGAAAATTTGGAAAGGGTGTTGTGAATATGCCAGATGTCCACCCTAAGGAAGAAAGGGAGTTCAAAATACATCTAAATACCACAAAAACTAAAAGGACACAGACTTCATAGGACCTTAACTCATGCATGGCAAGGTCCTCCAGTGATGCTGATAAACAAACCTAATAATTACTTGATGTTACAAACATGAAATAGAATTTTTGGATACAGTACCATCCTGATAATGCTAAAGCAAAAAAAAGAGAGGAAGACCATGAATAGACTCCTTATGCTGAAGAGAGGATCTAAGAGCCCTAATACAACACAGAAGCTGTCCTCTTGAGCAGGAATGATAAGGGAGAACCATTTTCACTAGAAGATTGAACCCCAGGTATGATATCCAAGGCAAGCAACTTCTCCTCAATAAGCATGGAGTTCAGTGACATGCTTAAGAAGGCCAAGATGAGCACAGTACAGTGCTGAAGAAATTCACCATTCAACAACATGGCACAACCAATCCATTCATTGTTTTCCCAGATCTGCCACTGGGTCCTGCAAAGGTCCAGGTGAAGGGATCATTCTCATTTGAGAACTTGGTGCCCCCTACTGGGCGAATATCTCCCAGCCAGTATACAGGGCGAGTCTGACCAGTACTACTGCAAAAATCAACCACCTTTCTGTAGCAATGGTACATATTTAAAGCTATGCCTGAGGACAGGACTGCAAACATCTTAACATATTAGAAGGCCAATATAATAAATAATGGAATAGATAAAAAAGACCAAAAGCTCTTTTTGGTGATGCTGAAGGGACCAGAGTCCTTCACTTTAAACAGGACATGAAATTCTTGTACAGAATAGGATCTTATACTTTACGATGCATAACATGTACAGAATAGGATCTTATACTTTACGATGCATAACATATGAGTTACCCTAATCATTTTACATCATTCACTAACAAATAACTACAGACACCATCCTACTTAACATTAAGCTTACAAACATTCAGACACAAACATAGGGGATTGCATATTAAAATTGTGTTCAGAGCACTCCCCTTTGCCACCATTAATTTTTTTGTTTTGTTTTGTGCGCCTATTCTGTACATACAGTACTGTATTGATTTTATATCATACTGTGCTTAAACAGGCATGAAGAGTACAGTAACCAACTTACAAACAATTAAAACATACACACAGCTGCCCGGAACGTAACTCGTTTGAAAGTAGGGTGGTGTCTGTATTGTCCATATACCTTTAGTAAACCAATAGTTATTACAAAAACATTGCTAAACCTACTGATAAATTGGAAAGTTGACAAGAGTAACAGTACTAACCTCTACACCAAGGCCCCCGAGTCCTGATATCAGGACATCGGATGATGCCATCCGCCGCATGGCATCATGACCCAGGACATAGAGCTGTCTTGAGTACAGCGACTCATCGATGTCCTGCCCAGAGCCATTTGCAGCCATATTCTGAAAAAAATATAATGTTAATACTGATAAATTTCCGAAACTTTTCAAAATTCAAAGCATTAAAAAATTATCAGGCAATTAAGGGCATAAGAGTAACCCAAAGGAATAAACCCCCGCCAGTGTAAATGTATTCAATATACTTTCAAATTTTTGCATTTTTGATGAAATAACAAACCTAGGGTATAAAACAGAGCAAATTATATCTTTTTAACCAGATTTAAATGAGTTATTAAAGTCTTGATATCAGTACTTCAAGGTAAGCTTCAAACATTTCCAGTTAGTGCTCTCTGCGAGTGTTCAGTTTCTTCAATCGTACAATTTATGTGCAAACAAACATAAAACTAGCATAAATACCTTTGTTCAGTTTTTTACTTTGTTGACAACTGCAATAAAACCTATCTAAAAAGAGCAAAATAACAGAATCTAAAATACCTGTCACTGTAATTCTGAACTGACAATACAGGCTCGACATACACAACTCTTTAGATTATATCAGTGGTTGATACATTCTGCAGCACATGATAAAATATCAACACAGTAATCCAATTCACATCCTTGACAAAGCAGTGCATTCTAACCATGTGTGTTCTGCAAGACTAGTGCTTATTTTCAAGCTAGATACATGTCTATCAGAGGCTTCAAGGCAAACCGTGCACCTGTGCTTTGCCAAACAACACTGATAAAAGCTGCCCTTTATGATGTGACCAAGTAATTGAATAGATCAAAAGTATTTTACTTTACCAAAACCTCAACTAACACCCTCCAAATTCCCAACATTCCAAATATTACTAAGAAGTATATAGGTAAAATTAATCCCCACCCCCTGCTTTGACAAAACTTTAAACAGGGTCAAGTACATCATACAGGACAGCCAACTGTTCCACTGTTTTTTACAATACCCATGGTTTTCGTCGTTGATTTATGGGAGGGGTCATATTTATGTCAACTGACTGAAAGCTACTCTGTGAGACTGGGTAATGCATCTTGGTAGGAGATTTTTGTTGACTGAAGCTTTCATGGTAAAATAGGTTTTTGAACCTTGGGGAGCTGGGTTCGCTATAATCCTCATAAGGAGCCTCGGAGCTGCAAGCAGACCCCATCACCCAAAAAGCGCATGTGTGGCCACTGCTTTCTCCAGCTTGCCCCGTAAAATACCCCTTCAGAGGTAGAAAACCACACACACTACATAACTTACATCAATATCCCTGCAAAGCAATAATAATCCATCACTTTCACATGGCCGTGACAGTGAATTACAAACAAATGCGCTAGATAATATTTCTTACGAAGGATATGCTGTTTAGACAAAAATGTAAAATAAAAATGTATCAAATAGCTCAGTAAATGGGGCATTCAAGCTCCAAAAATAGAATATACATTATATTATACAGTACTGACCAACAAAATATGATTTAAAAATTAAATGAAAAAATCACATTATCGAGTTGCCTCTGAACAGTTTCAGTAATTACATGCACAAGCGTTTAAATTTTAAAATTATTCACAATGGCCTTTGTAGATTAAACAAAACACTGAAATGAAACTTTATATAAAAAAATTTCATAACTTCAATCCATCCAGTTAATCCCATCAGACACAATGTCAATCACAATTTTCAATTGATCATTTGCCAAAAATTATGCTAATATTTATCCATGTAATAATGTTTTGGTTTTCATTATACTGTACCCTCTTTAAGAACAAGATTTTCCTTTTTCATATCTAAATATACATACATTGTCAATTTTAAAAGACATTTTTTAGGGGAAAAGGGATTTTTTCTTTTTTCATATCTATGTGTATATATATGCATATAAAAACTGATCCTTCTAATAGACACTTAGGAGTGCCCTAAGTTTCTTAAGGTCTACAAACTGAAATATCATTCATTTGCAGTAACCAATTTAAGTGCACTTAACTTTTGTACAACAGAAAAGTATACAGTATTTTAGCACTACTGTAGAGAAATAATTCAAGGGGGCAATACCAAGTCATTCCAGCATTAAATAAAAATTACATGGTTGTACTGAAAAAAAAAAAAACAATAAGTAAAATAAAAACAATCCAGGGCTGATTTTAAAAATTAAGTTACCCACTTACTTGCTTCTTACTCCATCATAAGGACTACTTGCAATTTAACAAGAGCAACGACATGAAATGCATGTTAAAGCACCTTTACAAACCAAAAATAGAGAGAGAGAGAGAGAGAGATTGATTTTAAGTCTAGTGTGTTAATATTATACTAAATATAAGGCTTCTTGCATTATGAAAAAACTGAGCTATTATTTCATTAAAAGTGTCAGGTAAACATCACTTTGAAAACCTACAGCAATTTTACCCCCAACTCTGGCCACCTTTCAATCCCAATTCCATGTAGCCTATGACATTTAATAAAATTCCCCTATATCTAAAAACTTATTACTATTCTCATAGAACAGAACACGAGTTAAAGTTAGTAAATAGAGTGGAATCTACACGTACTCGATCTCAAGACAATAATGTTGAAACACCCGTCCCTGGCGTTCTCTTCATTCCTTGAGCTGTCTTGTCTTAACATCAAGCTCACATAATTCTACTTCCCACTAATCATTCTGATACTGCATCGTATCATTTCCTATGGCGACGCTAAACATAAATACAACACACTGCCCAGAGGGAAGCCATAGCTAACAAACAAAGATTCTTAGAAATCTAAAGATGAAAATTCTAGTTATTAAACTAACAGTGATACAATGATCCAATGGGTGGCCCAGAATGGTTTCTAGATTTTTTCTGCAAGACTACAAGACTGTCATGTGGCAGATAATATGAATTCCCAACAAGGGTTAGGCAAGTTTTTCAAGAGGAACAAATTCGGAAGATGTTATACATAACCTAACAAAAACAACAACAAAAAACCACAACGTTCTACACTCATCAATTAGCAAAGTCATAAGCTTATGGAATTGACAAAAGAATAAACATCCTTCGGTTGGAAACTTTGGTCAGGAGCTTCATCCGTGAGTTTTCCACTGGGCTGGTTTCCCCCTCTCTGTGGCATCATCGCGTGTTGGAAGAATGCCGCATACGATGAACTCTATAAAAAAAAACTATTCGAGAGAAAGCGATTTCTCCTACGTCTCTTGCCTACTTTCTCGAATGCAGAAAAGTCAAACAACTTCGTCTAGATGGTGATCTGTATCTATACGATGCTAAGAACTTTGGACATTGAGTGCTAGGACGGGAAATCTGGAAAATATTGGTTATATGGTCACCATTTGTGATAAGACAAGTAAATGTGACAACCGATAAGTTCCAACTGTCACAAATATGAGGGCGCATATTATTACGGCAGCCCACACCAAACACAAACTGGCTACACCTTACGACGCAATTCGGCAATCGAATAAATGTACCTATCGCGAAGTAAAGCAACTTTTGGCCGCCAGGTCTAACAATCACTGAATCAATGACGAATACCACCTAACTCGGAGATGGGATCCACAAAAATTCTCCCGCAGAAACTACAAACAATGGCTGTTAGTCCTGGCGAGCGGAGTGGTACTGATATCTGTAATTAGCGGAATCCCAACCTGTGCATATTGGAATTCCAGTCAATCCAGTGTAACGCCGAGAACGAACTGGGAGGCTAAAAGTAAACACACTCCTTTCTCCTGCACTTGATATAACTCACGATTTTTTTTTTTTTACAAGTGGGCTCGTTATATTGGCTTTTTTTGGAGGAGGGGGTGCTTGTTCAAGTTCCAGAAGAATGCAATATCATGAATAACATAACGAAGTATATCTTTAAATATTAAAAGCTATTTGATAAAAAATGGAACGGCTTGCTTCAAATCTGTCAGTTATCAGTTATACGTGAAATACAATATTGGTTATCAAATACATTAATGACAAAACTGCAACAGCACTTCAAGCAAACCGAAGCCTCTATAGATTTCAATTAATAGCATAACACCGTGAATGAAAGCCTCGATAAATGTTCTGGTCTAGCGCGCCATTTAAAATGTACCGTGCCAACCAACGCCATCTGTTGATGTGAGTTACGCATGATCTCTGCTATTTGAGGTAGTACAATTTTCCAAGTGTACGATCGATTCCTAAAGTAATTATCAATTTGTAATTTTATATGGCCAGCAGATAAGCGAGGCCACCTTAAAATAATTTCTTATCAGCCACGATCCAAGGAAGCACGAAAAGGCACGAAAAAGAAGATAGATGTGTTTAAAGGAAGCAGAACAAGGGAGAAGTGGATAAAGCAGTAAAAAGAAGGGACGTGGACAAAGAAAGCAGGAAAAGTTAGAGAATAGTGGACGAAGAAACCATGAAAAAGAAGGCAGACGCGGACAAAAGAAGCGTGAAAAAATAAGGGAGAACTGGCCAAGGAAACCATGAAAAAGAAAGGTGGACAAGGGAAGCAAGAAAAAGAGGGGGGGAAAGTGGACAAAGGAAGCAGGAAAAGGAAGGAGAAGTGGACACGGGAGCCAAGAGATGAAGACATACAATGACTGACTTCCTCATTAAGGTTGGGGGAATGTTAGCATAATGGAATCAAAAAGAAAAGTAAGGAGAAAATGCCAAATCATGTTTGAAAAAAAAAAAATAAATAAATAAATAAAGCCTGAATGTTAAACTAGAGTTCCAAGCACAATCCACACCCCATAAACAAGTCGAGACAAGCTCATACAAACAAGCAAGACACGTTGTGACCAGGAGCAGTCGAGTGGAAATACCAAAGGGATGAGTGTGGACAGACACTTACTCAGACCACAGCCAGAGATTTTCTGCATAAAAATACTTTCGCGTATATCACTTCAACTGGATGTTGTAAGTTGGAGACATCTTATGTAGGCCTGATCAATTACGTAGCTTCAATTCAAGAGAATGCTCCTAGATTCACTTTCCTTAGATATTTTAAATTGGAGACACCTTATTTAAGGCCTGGTCATTTATGCAACTTCAATTTACGTGCTCCTGGGCCTACTAAGCAATTGTAACATTAATGCATGTTCGTGTAATTCATAAAAGACATTGTTTCACAACAGGCAAGTACATAAATTTTCTTTCCCTCGAGTAACGGTACCCCTAAAGTCTTGAGGAGCTAAAACGTTGTTTTTATATAGCCTATGTAGTTTAATAGCTTCTTCCATGGATGCCTACATAATATATCACAATAACTCTCTGGCAATATGTCTGTTACAACAAAACTAGAACAAATGATTTTTTTTTCATTTATTCATAAATCAGCGAAATACGTCATTATTCATGTTCATTTCCGCATGGTCTAAAAAATAGAAGGAAAAAAAAAGTAATTACAATAGTGTAACTTTGCGGCCCAACATCTCAGAACATGACGCAACCAACCAGTCGTCCCCCATCCCGCCTCCCTACCCAGAAAACCTTTTATAGCATGAACTGATCCACCTATTATCTTTCAGCCACACGTGGCTCGTCCACATTCAGGCCCTAAATGGTGGCGACTTACAGAATATGATATTGCACGACAGGTGCATTCGCTGCGTGTGTGATTGTATCGAGTGGCCGTATCGTTCCTGTTATCTACCGCAACCAATCCCCTAACCCCACCGCCACCCCAACCCCTCTCCCGGATTTCTTTTTGGGTTTTACAGTTAGAAAATGTTCGTAACACCACGCTTAATGAATTTAGCTTTCGAGCACTGAAAGTACTTGAGCTTTCTACAACATCATTCATATATATTTTGACAGCATAAGAGGGTAAGCTAAACAACAAATAAATGTAATACTCTTGTCAACCCCACACTTAATGAGTTAAGCTTTCGAACACCGAAAGTATTTTAGCTTTCTACAGCATCACTCATAAATATTTTGATAGAGTAAGAGGCTCAACAACAAATAAATGTAACACTCTTGTCAAATTCACACTTAGTGAGTTATCTTTTAAATATCCTTAGTATTTTAGCTTTCTACAGCTTCTTTAATTAAAGTATTCTGACAGCATTCGAGGCTAAACAAAAAATAAATCTATTAACCACGTCAACATACCACTTATTGAGTTAAGTTTTCGAATATCAAAATTACTTTAGCTTTCTACAGCATTATTCATACATATTTTGGTAGCATAAGAGGCTCAACAACGAATAAATGTAACACTGTAGCGTAAACAAGGCTTTGTTGAAATTCTTCTCTTTGGACTAGTCACTACATCTTTTCGATCAAACAAAAGTTGATCTTTTCAAACAGAAGTCACGGCAAGACAAAGACGAATGGAAAACAACAATGGTGACTAATCCAGAGTCAACAACACGAACAAAAAATTAATAAAGTTGCACTAAGGGGCCTATGGGCACCACGCAAACAAACTCGAAAAAAATAAAAGGTTTCTGAAAGCCTTGCAGCTCCGAAGCATCGACCAGAAATATGAACTTTCACTTTATGTATTCATGAAACACCGGGCCACGGCTGATGACGGTATACAGTTAGTATGGAATTCTGCTGAACAATGCCAAAGGTCGTATTCTAGTATGAGCTCTCACAGTTACTGGGAACAACTGAGGGGGTAATCTGACAGCGTATTACACATAATAGGGTGAACATCTGCAATTTAATCGCACAAAAAAAAGGCCACATGCATAATGAATATGCAATGGAGACTTATTCGAGTCAACAGCACCTATTCAATAAATCTGAAACTTTCGTCTCGCCGTCCAACGTAAATTATTGATACTGCTAGAACATTAGTATATTGGTTTACCCTTCCGAGAAGAGAGAGAGAGAGAGAGAGAGAGAGAGAGAGAGAGAGAGAGAGAGAGAGAGAGAGAGAGAGAGAGAGAGAGAGAGAGAATTAGCTGATGATTGGTTTCACCCTTCCGGAGCTTGGGCAGATTACCTCGAGAGAGAGAGAGAGAGAGAGAGAGAGAGAGAGAGAGAGAGAGAGAGAGAGAGAGAGAGAGAGAGAGATACCTGATGATCAGTTCCACAACTCCGGAGCTGAGAGGATTACCTCGTCGAGAAAGAGCAAGCAAGCAAGCAAGAGAGAGAGAGAGAGAGAGAGAGAGAGAGAGATTAACCCGATATTAACCCAATACCAGCGACAGCCGCGAGGAAGACATTAACCCAATATCGGCTCTCCCGTGTCGCCAATCAGAAAGTCTCGATTCCTTTTATTAAAGTTGCTGTTGCCTGAGGCGCCAATAATTAATATGACATGCTGAGAGATATTCATGCGCTGCTGAAGACCTTCAAATTCGTCGTATCCTCCTAACGACTCCCATTCGGTAATCCCCGACAGTGAAATGAAATCGGAGATTTGGGTATCTATTTTCGGGCGTGTGCCACGGTGGTTTAACACCTCCCACCCCTCCTGCTCGCCCTACAAAAAAAAAAAACAACCCTATGGTCTTAAAAACTACCACCACCACCAACTTCCGGGGGGTTGGGCTTCGTTTCTTCAGTTTTCTCTTTAACCATGAAAAATCCCCCAATCTAAACGAACAAATATTTTAAAATGAATATCTAATGATTCAACATATTTAGCCAAATATATTTGGGGTGGATTTGGAGAAAAGAATATTAAATTTATGCCAAAGGCCAAGAGCTGGAGCCCATGAGGACATTCAGCGCTGAAAATGTTGAAATAACTGTTAGGAGAGGATGGAAAGTAAGACAGAAGAGAATATAAGAGGTATAGCAAAAAGGAAAGGGGCTGCAGTTCTGGGGGGGGGGCATATGGCCTCTGCAAAGAACCTTACGTAATGCCTACAGTGTACTGCGTGAGGTGCACTGTCAGCACAACCCCCTACGTAAAGAGTGAGAGAGAGTATTTAGTTAAAATAAAGGCTTTGTGGGCTTTACATTTCCTTATTCTTCTACTCATTTGCTTCTGGATTACTTTAGGTGACTCGCCAAACCTTTCAGCTAAACTAGACGGTTCAAAAAAGGTTATTATATACTAAATTCCACAGCTAGCCAAAACCTTTAGCTTTGAATTGAATGCTTCACCAAAGGATAACAAGTAAAAAATGCGCCCGCAATCGAGTTTTCTGTCCAGCAGCTACAGCGTATAATCAAGGCAACCGGCAATGGATCCATCTTTCTGTGGTCTCGGTATAATGCTGTATGAGCCGCAGCCCATAAAACTTTAACCACGGCCTGGTGGTGGCCTATCCTATATCGTTGCCAGAAGCACGATTATGGCTAACTTTAACCTTAAATAAAATGAAAACTACTGGGGCCAGAGGGTTGCAATGTGTTAAGTTTGATGATTGGAGGGTGGATAATCAACATACCAATTTGCAGCCCTCTAGCCTCAGTAGTTTTTAAGGTCCGAGGGCGGACAGAAAAAATGCGGACGGACAAAGCCGGCACAATAGTTTTCTTTTGCCAAAAAAAAAGTGGAAGTTTAAGAAAAACTATTTACTTGAAGTGGAATGGATTGCAATGGAACAGCCTTCGACTGGTTAACTGCAACAATTTGAAAATTAACATTCAAAATATTACTTGATCAGATTTTTCTTTTAAACGCACAACATAAATCAAATGCTAATATCATAACGCTAGGTTACCTTTTTGCCAATGCCACTAGAAGCAATTCATTTTACTAACAGTACTGATACGTGTCCGTAATCAATATTGAATAAAAACTGACATGACAGGTAAGTCCCGTGATTTATACCCTTCAACGAGTGGCTTACAAAAACCTTCCAAGTTGCAAGTTCAACTAGACTTCAGCATCATGAAGGTATGAAGATACAACATATTCAAGACATAAAAGACTAGATAAATGTGCAAGTTTGGATAAAGAATGCCGAGACACTTACGCAAGGTCTGGAAAATTTTTAAATAGAATATTTCATTTTCATACAAAAATATCTCTTCACTGCACTCATCAAAGGCGATAAGACTAGTCTCACAATGGTACCAAATGACGCTGGAATCTTTCCTTGCAAATCTAATATACTCCGCAACATTACAATGCCTGGCATCAATATTCCCCTGTGCGACGCGACCCTCTCACACTTCTGGACACATTTTCAGTATTTTCTACCACCTGCAGTAGGTCGTCTTCGATCTGAGACTTACAAGGAAGGGGAGCAGTAAAATATATTGTTTCGTATGCCCGATTCAGCTGGACTTGAGTAACAAGTGGGGAAGCCTTACGTGAAGAACGCCCTTTTGGTTCTTTTAGGTCACCGAACTGGGTCTCACGCTATTTAAGGACTAATGTAGCTTACGATGAAGTTTCTGGGCCTCGGTTAAGTTGCTGAGTAACGCGTACGCACTGGAGCATAAAGAATTTTCAACACGCAATTACTATTATTATTCAGAAGATGAAACCTATTCATATGGAACAAGCTTACAGGGGCCACTGACTTGAAATTCAAGCTTCCAAAGAATATTTTGGTGTTCTTTAGGAAGAAGTAAGAGGAGGTAAAGGGAAATACATAAAGAGGTATGGTATGGGACCCAGATTCGACTTTTGTGCTGCTTCTGACCCAATAAAGGAAATTAGGTACCTAGCAGTTAGCTAACTATGGCGGTCACCACCAGCCTGGGGCATGGGGCTAGCAACCTCATCGCAAATGACTTCCCCTCCCCTCAGAGGGATGGTACCTGGTGTTAGCCTTTCATTTCTCTGGAAGCTTTTTGAGGTGAGGTTGCTGGCCCCATAACTTGTTCAAAGGCAGTTTTTGGGTAGCCACCTATCCAAATACTGGCCATACCTAATGTAGCTTAACTATATATATATACGTTGATATATATATATATATATATATATATATATATATATATATATATATATATATATATATATATATATATATATATATATATATATATATATATATATATATATATATATATATATATATATATATATATATATATATATATATATATATATATATATATATATATATATATATATATATATATATATATATATATATATATATACATACATAGATAGAGAGAGAGAGAGAGAGAACTTACGGTTATCTGTGATGGTAAGACTTGCCCATCAGCGTGCACTGTCCAAAACAGGACTGACAGAAAGTAACCAGCAGGCTATGTCTTAATTTCGCACGAATCGAAAAACGTTCCAGTCCAGAACAGCAACCAAACTAATAATAAAATGTAGAGGTTAGGTTCAAGTCTTTGGAAAAGGACTTCCTTCTAAACTATTAACCGTAAAAATATTTTCACAAAATATCAAGTTCTGTATCCTTGCTCCTCGCACTGCCACCTTAACTTCATATTTTACAAAAACCATCCCACTAAAAGTTTCTGGGACATTTCAAAAGTATTAAGAAAACTACTCCACTTCTTACAACTGCTCTCTCTGGGTTACAGTACGAAACGAATGAACAAAAAGAGCTTGGCAAAGTAATATAAGGAAATAAAGTAAAGGCAGTTCGGTGCTCAGATTATAAAGTTCAGACCAAATTCTCATTTGCTAAATGTAAACAGACGATGTATGTAGGTATCTCCTTCGTTTCTTCGTAAACAATAATTGATACCATAGATATGACATATATTGGAATAAACAAAATACTTCTTATTCATCTTACAAAAGGATGTTGGCATCTATCTATCTATATATTTTTAAATATTCACCTACACACATACATATAAATACCTTTTGTTTAACAAAATCGTTCGTCACGCCTTCACGTAGCGAACCTGAAGTACGACCAGGGACAAAATATATATCAAAAGTCACCAGTCATCTAGGTATTCAGGATGAATGAATCACCAACCATGCACAGTAAACCGGCAGGGAGAAAAATCCCAAGGATAACACGCATCTCCGTAACTTGCATCTTACAATCACACGATGCTAGAACATAATCTCCACCACTGAGATGCTTCTCTGAGCAAAGCAATGCATCCGCCCCCACCCCCTTTCCCCCCCCTTAAGCACCACCTAAAAGTAAGTGGTATCAATCAGCCACCTTATAAATCTAAGTATCAATAAACCTTTTGATCTAGCTTCAATTAATTCTAGCTTTCGATAAAATAATCCCGTACCAAGTAGGTATAATCTTTATAATAAAGAAATTTTATGATAAAGGATCTTAATATAAAAAAATTTATTATAAGGATTCAATTATTTTTTTACAAAGAATTTTATAACAATAAATTTCATTACAAGGAATTTTATAAAAGAACATACCTATCCTAGAGGCTGAACCACACTACTTGAATATAATCCCGCAAAAGTGTGACCGTGAGAGGAGGCTAGCTCCCTTCGGCTGGCCTCGGAGACAAATCAATAATGACCTTCATTTCTTCCAGGTGCAGGGCCTCATTTGCACACAAGTAGCCATTATCAGGTGGTCTCTCTCACCTTTCTTTGCCTACACTAAACACCCCCCACACCAAAAAAAAAAACTATAAATCTTATTATAATTCGAATTTAACCAGAACGGTTTTTATATTTATATATATATATATATATATATATATATATATATATATTATTTATATTTCTTTTTATAAAATTATTGGTAAAACCTAAATGTTTTCAGGTTGTGTTGCTCACTTATCTTTGCCTTAAAAAAATATTAATATATTTCGGATTTAACTAGAACGCTTGTATTATTAATGCATTATTCTTTTAACAAAATTATTTCTAAAACCTAAATGTTATGTGCAATGGTAATTCACGTTCGTTCTATTATCCAAAATAAATTAACCTTTCATTTAAAAGTATAATAATTTACAAATCATAACTTCCCACACATTCACAAAAGAACACAACTGTGATCGTACTAAAGTTCATTGATTGTCTGCTTTATGGTTACTAAAACTGGCGTAAAAGTTGCTAACGTCAGAAGGAACACAAATGAACCCCCTTCTCTCTCTCCCTCTCTCTCTCTCTCTCTCTCTCTCTCTCTCTAAAAAAAAAAAAAAAAAAAAAAAAAAAAAAAACGTTCACATATCTAACCCACATTCATCCCCAAATTATGTCGTAAGACACATATGAAAACAAAATCCTTCAAATTAACAGCTATTTCAGACTTCAGACGAATTGGGAACCAGCCAGCCAGCCAGCACGCACGCACAACCTTGACCTTTGGTAAGTCAGCTCTTAAAGAGACAACGACCCAAACACAACCTTTGTGTTTAACCTCCTTTTGTTAGTCCTCCAAAGTCAAACATTACGACTACGTCAAATCAGGGCGCATGAGAGAGAGACTGAAATTTATCCAAAACAATAGCATTGAGCTTTATTATGGGCTATCGTTAACAATATCAATGAGGTTTTTATTTTTTTTATGGGTTGTCGTTAACAATATCAACGAGATTTTTTATTTTTTTATGGGTTTTCGTTAACAACATCAATGAGGTTTTTATTTTTTTATGGGTTGTCGTTAACAATATCAATGAGGTTTTCATTTTTTATGAGTTGTCGTTAACAATATCAATGAGGTTCTTAATTTTTTTATGGATTGTCCAAAAGATGTGGTGTTCTATTCTCGTACAAAGACAAATTTATTCTTAACGAACAGTAATAATGTTTAAACTCAGTTGCTGAAAATATGTGACGTTTCTATTCCAGGAAAACCACTCTTAACAATAGTAATAAGGTTTAATTTCAGTAGCCGAAAACGTGTGATCGCTCTATTCTTGGAAATAGATTATTTATTCTTAACAAATAGTAATGAGGTTTAATCTCAGTTGTGGTCGTTCTCTTCTTGGACAAATTCCAAAATTTATTCTTAACAAATAGTAATAGGGTTTAAATCTAAGTTGTCGATAACATGTGATGGTTCTATTCTTGGAAAAAACTAAAATTTATTCGTAAATAGTAATAAAGTTTAATTTCAGTTGGCGAAAACGTGATCGTTCTGTTCTTGGAAAACACTAAAATTTATTCTTAACAAATAGTAATAAGGTTTAATCTCCGTTGCCGAAAATATTTGATGGTTCTATTCTTGGAGAAAGATTGAAATTTATTGTTAACAATAGTAATGAGGTTTTTATAAGCTGTTGAAAACATGTGCTAGTTTTACTCTTGGCAAGAGATTGATATTTATTCTTAACTAATAGTAAAAAATAATGTTTAACCTCAGTTGTCGAAAACATGTGATGGTTCTATTCTTGGAAAAACTTCCCAGGGCGTGTTCAACTCGAAAACAAGATGTATCTTAAAAGAGAGGTTTTTAAAGCTCGGAGAAAATCAGCATGACAACGACTTAGGCCGGGCGTCCTTGGAAGAGGATTCAGTATAATACAATGTAAGACAGATTTCGTAATTATGATTCAAAATTATATTTACAAAATATTTTTAATTACGTTTCCCCGTGTTCAATTCTCCACAAATGAAAAATCATTCTTTCGTCCACATAAACAAACAATGACCTTGAACTGCTGTCATTCTAGATGGCAAATGAAAGCGTACAGCATTAAGCCACCCACTTTTAATCCAAAGGCGCAAAAATATAAATAAAAAAAAAGGCGATGCACGCAGGCGGTACGCTTCAATTAATCCGCACAGATCCTCCACAGTTAAATGATTTCCACTTCCGCAGAAAAGGTGCCTATGTTTACCATAACATAAACTTTGCACTTCACAGAATAAAGGCAGCTTAGCTTGCACTCTAGGTCTTCATTGCATTTCCATTCAAGTGAAACACGTCACTTAAAACCGGGTATATTAACATTCCGTTAAAATATTACGTGAAACAACTTGCAAAAAAATGGGCACCAAACTTTCAAAGCTATAAAATTATACAATGTGGAGATCGCATATTTTATGCCTCTTTCAGTCCGGGTCACAGCGTGAAAACTTCAAGCAATTTGAATCTGAACCTGAAATCATTTCGGATTTTAAAAGTGCACAAAACTACTTAATGTCGTTGATCTGAAAAAACGTGTGATGGTCATATGTATGGCCTATTTATAATCGTAAATATAGCTCCCAACTCATAACACTGCATGGGAAATGCGACAGTACAGTAGAGAGAGAGAGAGAGAGAGAGAGAGAGAGAGAGAGAGAGAGAGAGAGAGAGAGAGAGAGAGAGGAAATCTTTTGACTTATTCGCAAACACTGCTCCCAACTCTATAATACTGCACGAGATATTCGGTGAGAGAGAGAGAGAGAGAGAGAGAGAGAGAGAGAGAGAGAGAGAGAGAGAGAGAGAGAGAGAGAGAATATCACCATTTCAATGGTGTCAATACAGCTTAAAACGTCCGTTATGGACTACCGACAACAACAACAACAACAACAGGGAATCCTCTTAGAAACAATACAACAAGTTTACTTAAAAAAAAAAAAAAAAAAAAAAAAAAAAAAAAAAAAACCTCAGCTCTTACTTTCACCTAGTGAAGGAGACGACGGGGCTTATCCCGAAAAATAAAACTGCAACAAGAAGTCCAAGAAAATAAAAAATGAAAAACAAGCACAGGAAGAACAAGTTAAGGTGAGGGTGCTCTTAGTGTGGTAGTGGTAGACAGCCAAGGTATGGATCGATAAACCCAGGCGTACTCTTACCTACACTTTCCTCTATTTGCCTGACACTATACGTATGTATGTAAGTATATGTATAATGTGTATATATATATATATATATATATATATATATATATATATATATATATATATATATATATATATATATATATATATATATATATATATATATATATATATATATATACACGATCAAATACAAATCATACACCTGAAATATACATACATACAGCATAAACCTTACACCAGTGACCTCTTAAAACCGCAACGTCAGAAGAACCTACAACCGAACTAAAGACTGTTACATATCGACAATTGCATACAGCATAAACCTTACACCAGTGACCTCTTAAAACCGCAACGTCAGACGAACCTACAACCGAACTATCGACTGTTACATATCGACAATTGCATATGGCTCTCTGTCTCTCTCTCTCCCCGGTACTTCCAGAAGCGACACCACCACAGCTTGGTTAATCACCTTGGAAACGTCGCAGCAGTAGCAGCTTACGACAAGATTACATGGCAACAACTGCTCCAGCAGACGGCTCCTCATCTACATTCATTATCTCCTAAGGCTATAAGAGAGAGAGAGAGAGAGAGAGAGAGAGAGAGAGAGAGAGAGAGAGAGAGAGAGAGCGCTCTTCACACAAGTCTGCGAGCGAGAGGTATCGGCAGGTTACAAACTGACCCGGGGAACCCAAAAACTGACCCCGAGGGCCCCACCCCCACCCCTCCCACTCCCTTAATGTCTGACGTCACTCGAGTGCAATTTGCCGAGGGTGGTCAATCACGGAATGGCGTGACCACGAAGGGCCTCTTCTCACGCGATTGCTGGAGAAGTCGTTCATTTACAGAGTGATAGTCGCTACGTAACACCTGGTACATTACAATAACTTGATAACGCTGATTAAAGAGGCAACGTGATTATACATCTTTCTGCTTCCAATAAACATGGGGGGGGGGAAGAAGCTTTCACTTGCAACTTGAAAAGGAGCTCCCTTGCACTTAATACAAGGACTAATAACGAGAATTATAATACAATGATATAAATCGACTCAAATGAACAAAATAAAACGCTGATTTAAGGGGCAACATGATTATACATCTTGCTGCTCACTATAAACAGAAGGGGTGCTTTTTTCACTTACAACTTGAAAAAGGAGCTCCCCTGAATTTGATACAAGCACTAACGAAAGTGAACTTCAATGCAATCTTCGATACAAATAGACTCGAAAGAACAAGATAACACTAATTAAAGGGCCAAAGGACGTTTTACATTTTAATGCTCCCAATAAATATGGGTTTGCAGTTTCCATTTACAACTTGAAAAGGAACTCCCTTGCACTTCATAAAAGCACTTAGAACGAGAAATGTAATACAATCTTCGATACAACTCGACTCCAATCAAGGAGATTCAACAACGAGACAACGAATTAAGCAGGGCGTAACCTGGAAGCAATACGATTTACTTTGCTTTGCTTGAAGAACGCATACACGCACGCACACCACCAAAACTGCATTTGCGTTGCTTTTACCATGCACGCGACCAACTTTGAGTTAAATATATACCCAGAGGGACGGACGAAAGGAAAGCCTAACCTCGATTTTATTACTGGGGAAAAGGCCGCAAGCAATAAAGTAACTATGGAAATTCGTTCGATATGTAGGTCAGCGCAATGAGAGAGAGAGAGAGAGAGAGAGAGAGAGAGAGAGAGAGAGAGAGAGAGAGAGAGAGAGAGAGAGAGAGTGTTTCTAATTAAATGACCACAATAAAGCAATTATTATGATTAATAAGAGGGGGTAAGTTCAACTCGTACAACGACGCAATAGAATCAACAGGTAAAACTTACCAAGTTTAAGTAGCAGAAGCAGCTGTACTGATATAAAATACCTACACCAGCCGCAGAAACAATTACCACAAAATCTGAGAGTAATAAATTTGTCATTCCGTTGGAATTGTAGACTTAAGGGTGAATAGATAATGGAAATTAGAGGCGTTGTCTTAAAATAACAGACGGCTTAAGTGTATCAGCAAGGTAAGTATATATAAATCTACCGTAATGTACGTAAATACACACACACATACGTGTATATTTTATATATAATATATATGTGTGTATATATATATATATAATATATATGTGTGTATATATATATATATATATATATATATATATATATATATATATGAATGTCTTTTCCTGTAATACCACAGTGTAATATGAATATAAGAAGGCCCATAAAACACTATTTAAACACTGAAACCATATATTTCGGGCACTTGCTTCTGTGCCCCTGTTCACTGGTAGGATATATATATATATATATATAAACATAAACACTGAAACCATATATTTCGGGCACTTGCTTCTGTGGCCCTGTTCACTGGTAGAATATATATATATATATATATATATATATATATATATATATATATATATATATATATATATATATATATATATATATATATATATATAAATAGTGTTTCAACGTTTAAATAGTGTTTTATGGGTCTTCATATATATATATATATATATATATATATATATATATATATATATATATATATATATATATAATAATTTTCTTGGCCTACTCGGGAATCAAACCAAACCCAACCAAGGACCTCTAGCATACTCTAAAATACACGCGCTTGTTCGCTAGCGGCATGCAGATTCCAGATTAAACGGTATCGACTTTTCTCTCGAAGGTCGTGTCCCTCGACCAAAACACTACGCAGAAGGGGAGGTAAGAAGGCAAAAACATACGAATTAGTTAACAAACAAAATAATGAAACTATCACGAGTGACTAACGAGAATAACAGGAAGTCTAAGTCATGCAAACGCTGGACTTAATGACAGGTGGTCATGGCAGCGGTATTCGGTTAAAGCTTTTCTCTCTCTCATTTGCGTTTAGTTTAAAGTATATTAATGAACTCATTTAACAATTCATGGAATCTTATTCTGAACACTTCATGGCAGAGAGAGAGAGAGAGCTACCCGAGACACTACCACTGCTACCTAAAACTTCCCAGAAGTCTTTCTTATGAGAGAGAGAGAGAGAGAGAGAGAGAGAGAGAGAGAGAGAGAGAGAGAGAGAGAGAGAGAGAGAGAGAGCATAACGTCCGTTATACTCAACGCGACTTACTCTACCCCAGCTATATTTGGATAAGAAGAAGCCAAACGGATATGCTCCAGTTAAAACAGGTTATGTACCACGTAGCCTACGGAAGGTAATTCAGCTTGTGGAAACTTTCTCCTTCGCAAGTTTATGCCTCTCCCCAGTCTTTGGCTTATGAATTAGCTCGCTTCCGGAAGAGAGAGAGAGAGAGAGAGAGAGAGAGAGAGAGAGAGAGAGAGAGAGAGAGAGAGAGTCTAATAAGAAAAGCCTAAGGTAAATGCTTCACAGAGCGCTTTCAAGTATTCACTTTAGGGTGTCCTTGATCACTCACTCTCATTCACTCACTCTCACTCTCTCAAACAAACACACACACACACAAGCGGCGTAGTAGCTCCATTGGCTAAAGCCAAGTACGACATAGTGACAAGAGAATGCTTAAAACTAAACTGCGTACCAGTGTATAAATTTCTCAACTAGTTATTCAAGTAATGATAAATATGGAAACGCTTCATTCCTTTCTGAAACAAATCTGGGATCTTCCGTAAGAATGATACTAATCGTTATGGTGATAACATTAATGACTGACAGTACCGGCCGTTTCCGTATTCCCAAACACTATGAACAAAGTATCAAAGTCCTTCAAAGGAAGGCATCGTGCTTACCCCAAACAAAAAATGGGAAAAAAGCACGTTAAAGAAGATGATAAAGCACCCGATTCTGACATGCGTAGTTGCTTCCGTATTTAGACATACTGCCATTTTGTGACCGATTTCAAAGACTGGTATCAGCCTCTTAAATTCTTAACATTATGATACGAAAACCATACTTCATAACTCACTGTTCATTGCAAATCTTGCAATATACATTTCAGCTGTTACAAATTTCACTCCAAACTTAAAATATATTTATCATAAACTATATCTTGAAATCTCTCGTGACATTTAATTCGTGTGGAACAGTTTACCTCCCTAAAGAGATCATTTTCTCCCTTTGCCAAGATAGGACAGATTGCTGATTGAACAACACTCGAAGGCAACAAACCAAAACTATGAATACATATATCTGTCACAGCAACTGGACACTGATAACCTAAGGGCAGTAAGTACAAGCTCATCACAAGTTGCTTCTTCTACTGAAACTTCAATGATTTAAATTTCTTAATCTCCCCTAAACTGACCACATTCCACTTCACTTACCATTCAACACCCCCAAGCTCTACTCTAGCGATTAAAAATCCGATAAAACATCCACCTGAGCCGTTATCACCACACGCGAAGAACACGACCCATTCTCACACAAGGTCATCCTCGGTAAGGGGATCAATTAGAAACGATATATCGTACAAGGACAGGACCCCAGGGACGCATTCTTCTTACAGAAAGAAAGGGGTGGAATA
>NC_089746.1:12529694-12547194 GCF_040412425.1 Macrobrachium rosenbergii | reverse complement strand
TCAGCTGATTAATACCAAGTTTCAAATCCTCAGCTGATTAATAACAAGTTTCAAATCCTCAGCCAAATAATAAAAAGTTTCAAATCCTCAGTTGATTGATATCAAGTTTCAAATCCTCAGCTGATTAATAAGTTTCATATCCTCAGCTGTATTAATAACAACTTTCAAATCCTCAGCTGATTAATAAGTTTCATATCCTCAACTGAATAATAAGTTTCAAATCCTCAGCTGATTAATAGCATGTTTCACATCCTCTTAATAACAAGTTGGCTGATGGGGAAGTTGCGCACTGCGTTCGTCGTCTGTCGCCCGTCCTTTCCCCTCACCTGGACCTTTCCAATTAACTTTCCCCCCTTCGGAATTCGCAGTCCATCACGCCCGTGCCACCAAGTTGAAATTAATCCTCCAACAAAGTTTCATAATGAAGTTTCGTCCACAATACGACGAGGTCACACACACATCAGCTGGCGACTCTCGTCGGGAGGAAAAAAAAAAAAAATGTGGGCTATCTTACGGTGTTGAGAAGGGTATTTGCGCTTAGCATTCAAGCATTAATTTCTCAAGGTTAAGAGTAATGTTTGCTGTAATGTTCACTAGTGAATTGCGCGTATATATACACACACATTTTGCGTGTACTAAAAATGATCATTCACAAAACTATATTAACCCCAGAACTCCTCAAGGCCTGCCCCTACTTATATCTATGCGCTATTCACTCAGCTCACTAAACTATATGAACAAATATCAGCATTCGTATGCACATATGTTCGTGCATGTGAAAAATTCTTTAAAGTGAAGTCTTGTGCCTAAGGATGTAAATCTAATTATGTATTTATTAACGAACTAATAAAACTAATTCACCAAACATTACCAAAAGGATCATTTTCTAATGTTTCACACTTACTAAGCTACTGCCGCATATCCATAGAACTGGATACGCGTTCACTTCACTTAGGATATAAGATAACTGGATACACGTTCACTTCACTAGGGATATAAGTTCAAAACTTAAATCGATGTTTTCAGCAAGCAAGAGACGAGAAGCACAATCAGCTATACCCCTAACAACACGCTGCAACTGACTACTTAAATGGATTTTTACGTCTCTATTACGTAAGTCAACCAGGAACACCTTCAATTCACGGAAGAGCCCCTGGACAGAAATTACAAAGGGAGAGCCAGCCGTAAGCAAATTTGACACGAAATCCTACTGGCCACCACACGAAATCCTATTGTGGCTCTTCACGAAAGGGCCATAAAGCATAACCCAGCAACCTTCACTCGAGTGGTCACACATTAGTCACAACCGCTATCCTGTCCTGGGAAGACTGATGTCCCCTTGTGGCACAATGTCACTTATTTCAATTGCAAAAGGAAGCTTTACACGTTGCGCAGAGAGAGAGAGAGAGAGAGAGAGAGAGAGAGAGAGAGAGAGAGAGAGAGAGAGAGAGAGAGAGATCCACAAACACTGGTTTCACAAGCAAGACGTCATACATTCAGATAATGGAGAGGGATGGACATGTTACGTTAAAATTAGCTGTGCTTCTGTTAACATGCACAGTAAATTATGTAATCTGCCTGTCTGTGGTCAGTCAGGCCTCAGAGGTAACATCTAAAGCGAGCCTTCGTCTCCTTGAGAGCCACTTTTGCTGTGAAGGTCACAGTCAAGGTCAAGGTCAGGAACTGATGGTATCTGAAAGGGCGTCATGGATTGGTGGAGGTCGTACGTCAAAGTAGTAGTCTCTTAAACTGAAGCTCTCAAGTTCCGGCCAAGTCAAAATTTTGTACAAAATCTATAAAATATGGGCCTATATTTATTATAATGGTCCCCCCTTAAAAAAAGACTATAAAAGTGGCCGCTGACAGACAAACAGGAAGGGGCCGGATGCTCTGCCTTCATGCACCTATGTACATGATAGAATATAGAATTTTGGCCAAAGGACAAGCGCTGGGACCTATGAGGTCATTCAACGCTGAAACGGAAATTGACATCAAAAGGTTTGTGAGGTGTAACATAAGGAAAACCTCGCAGCTGCACTATCAAAAAATTGTTAGGAGAGGGTGGAAAGTGAGATAGAAGAAAGAGAATTTGAACGTAGGTACAGCAGAAGGAATGAAAGGGGTTACAGTTAGGGACCGATGGTACGCTGCAAAGAACCTCAAGTAATGCCAACAGTGCACCGCATGAGGTCTACTGACGGCACTAGCCCCATACGAGGACATAGTACATGATGGTCTACCTCTGAGCAAAGTTTGAAATATATCAACCACGCTGGGTGACTTGTGATGACAAGGTAAGCGTGACAGACACCCTGAAGAACAGACACACAAACGAGAGTGGAAGCCTATGGTCCATCCAGCTCTGACAGTTGAAGACTGATAATAGATGACCAAACAAAGAGGCTTGTGCAGCTGTGGCAGTCTTAATGCCTTCATTGCAACAGCAGTGACTTCACACTGAGTGGCACGTTCAAATGTGTACAGCACACGAGGAAAAATATGTTTTCTCGATGACAAGTTAGCTGTTCTTTCGCATAATTTTTTTTCTTATCAGGCACTCACCTTGAAAGTAACTTACAGTACTCAGTTCAACAGATTAAGGTGATTTTGCTTAAATTATAGTTTTAAACCTTACACAAAAACATTACATATGACATTTTACAGAACAGAAACATTTTCTTTTCATAATTATAAAAAAAACTGGTTGTATATAAGTGTGTGTGTGTGTGTGTGTGCGCGCGTGCAGGTGAGACATACTGGTAACATGACAACTTAGATATCCAGCAAAATAAAACTCGGCCACGGTTCCAAGGTCACTTGAGTGTTGCGTGCTTTATTTATAATAATCATCATCGACTAACAATTTTCCATACGCACAGGCACAAAACAGAACGTCCATTAGAGAATCTCCTCTTCCATTCGCCGCAACCATTATCCATAAGCTCATTAGTTACTAATGAAGGCCATTCTGACATTACATTTATCTTACTTTCCTCATTCACGCTGCAAACTATGCCGATATTCCCATCAAAAGGACTCTCCCAAACTTATATCTAGACACTGAGACCAACAGTCAAATCGTATTACCATTTTAAAAATTACAGTGTTCTTTAAGCAGGGGAATATCATCTACTTCTGTCTTGCATAAAACACCAACACCTCAAAGATATTTCTTGCTACGTGAAGGTCATCAAATCAATAGGAACGTGATTATTGTGGGAAGAAAAAGATGGATGTAACAATACATCCACATCCAGTCCCATCACTCACCTGCTAAGTCGCAATCAAGTCGACCCTACGCGATACCCTCTGATTTACATGCGGACTGTAAGTACGTCCACGGACATTAAGAAAGCCTTTGCCCTTTATCAATAATTACGGACAGTGTACCATTACTTATATGTCACAGAGCGCAAACAGTCTTCATATCATAAATCGCGAACATATTCTTATTTGCTATGGATTACGTAGACATATTCATCGTCAACGTTACACAGTTTCTCAAGTATAAACATAGCATGTTACTATGGCACTAGGAGTTGAATGTGGAATTTAGGCCAAAGGCCAAGCGCTCGGAACTATGAGGTCATTCAGCGCTGAAACGGAAACACAGTAAAAGGTTTGAAAGGTGAATGGGAGGAAAACCTCGCAGTTGCACTATGAATCAAATGTTAGGAGAGGGTGGAAAAAAAGATGGAAGAAAGAGAATATGAAAGGAGGTGGAAAAAAAGACAGAAGAAAGAGAATATGAAAGGAGGTACAGCAAAAGGACCGAAAGGGGTTGCAGCTAGGGGCCGAAGGCACGCTGAAAAGAACCTTAAGTAATACATACAGTGCTCCGCATGAGGTGCCCTGATGGTATTACCCCTCTACAGGGTGTGGCACTAGGAGATTCACCAAATGACGAATAACACAGCTATCTGAATTATTGGTGAACACGTTATACGTCGAAAAAGTGCAAAATCATGCTCCGGCCAGCCTGTACCCGGCGGTGGCAAAAAGGCGTACCACTGTTCACTTGGCAAACTGCACGCATCCACATTACCATGACTTTCACTTAGTCTCCTTATGTCGACTGAAGTCCGGATTACCCATTATCAAGATACGTGGTAAAAAACAAGATACGTGGTAGATAAGAAATTGATGGTTCGCCGTTACGTGAGGAACAGTAACATCGCAGGTGCAATGCTCAATGTACTTTGTCCTTGAAGTGTTGCGTGCTCCTCAAGACAGCTTTAAAGGAGCATGAGCTGGTACACAAAAAGTGAACTTTCTTTGACGTGTATTCGTATGTATGTATGTATGCATGTATGGATTTTCTAAAACACCAGCCAAACTAAGTTGGGTGATATAACTCAGTGACGCCTATATTACCCAAGATTTAGAGATGTGGAGATAAGATACAGTGAAATTCTAGGATATACTATCGTAGCAGTGTCATTTACTTATAATATCGAACGACGATACGAATGAGAACACACAGAGAGAGAGAGAGAGAGAGAGAGAGAGAGAGAGAGAGAGAGAGAGAGAGAGAGAGAGAGAGAAACTCATGACGTCGTAACTTCTGGATCAATGAAGCGATAAAATATCTGACGAGTACTGGGAGTTGAGGATGACACTAGCAAATTCAGTAAGCAAAAATACTAAAAATTATTCACAATATCTATAAAAAAAAGGATAAAAATTTGTGCAAGCAACAAGGTAACAAGTTGCAAACAATCTTAAAAAGGAAACCATTTGTGTATGCAACATGTTAAGAACATGCTGCAAACCATCTTACAAGAAAAACATGTTTGCTACACGTTAGCAAGTTGCAAACCATCTTCAAAGGAAAACATGTGTATGCAACATGTTAGCATGTTAAAAACAATCTTAAAAAAGGATAACCATTAGTGTATGCGATAAGGTAAAAACATGTTGCAAACTTCTTAAAAATAATATAGCTGTGTATGCGACGCGTTTACAACATGACGCTAACAATCTCCACGAAGTAGCGCAACCTTCAGCTCTAATAAGGCAACGGAACCAAGGTCCTTGCAGACTAATACACCCCACAACATACCCAACATGATGCAACACATGGCTATGAATAATCAATCCATGGGTCCTCTGAGGAATGGGTCGGCAACTGGGAGGTGCAAGGTAGTCCATTTCGATCAATGTAAGTTGCAGGTAAGACCCAGCGATTACAATGGGGATGGTTACCTGAAATATACATCAGCCAAATATCCTAAGAATACTTCATAGTATTCGATCAAATTCGATCGATTCTCTAAAAGCATTCAAGGCCAAGGACTGCGACAGTGACGTAACAGTGACGTATTAATACAACCACCAAGCGGGGTACAAACGTAATATAAAATCTCCTTTTAAACGGCAGAAGAAAACCTGGAATATCCACAATGGCGACCGAAGTCCACTTAATATTTTACGAATGACATCTCCGAAGCCTTCCAGACGCTCACGAGTTACGCTTTGCTTCTATAGGCTTAACATAATGTCATAGGAAATCGTAACTCCATCAAAGCCCTTAATTAACTAAAACAAAATTTTTCAGATATACATATTCGTAAATACAAAATTTTATATATATATATATATATATATATATATTATATATATATATATATATATATATATATATATATATATATATATATATGTATGTATGTATGTATATATATATATGTACATGTAGCCTATATATATACATAGTATATATATAACATATAATTCAAAAAATTAAAATTATATAAAAAAATGTATAATCCAGCGTCTGTCGCGTCTTTTAATACGCAAAAAATTTAAAAAACCAATCTGATAAGAATATTTTAACATCATTCATAGATACTTTTCAATTCTTAAAATTAATACCCGGATATCTATCCACTTGTATCAGCCGGCTCAAACTATATCAATAGTATGTATAAAAACCCTTCAAGAGGAGAAAACTCTATTTCCAACCTTTTTGTAAGCTTAGCCTTCACGATTTTATCCACATTATAAATGGTTGTCCTCAAAAGCTACCCTGAAAACGACAGAACTAAATCTGGAAGGATCATTTTTTTTCCTGAGGACATACCGTTGCCTTCGGGAGAGGGGGAGGGGGAGACGTTAGGACCATTTTTTCTTCGGTATCACCAAATTATTCTCTTCGTCCTTCACATCTAGGCTTGATAAATAATTGACAAGGGTTTCTTCTTTCATTGTCCATCTTTCGAAGACAAAGGCTGACAAGGTAGTACGTATTCCATTAACTAGTATACACTCTCTCTCTCTCTCTCTCTGATAGCAGCGTGCAAAGTTACACTGATTTTTTCTATATTTTCGAAATGTCTCCAAATTATTAACTGTACATGTTATTGTTTTGTTTTAGAGTTAGTGTTCCTTTCATTTACGAACTTTTAAATGGCATCATGATTAACTATCAAATCCGAAACGTGTGTGCAATGACGCTGCACATTCAACATTGATATTATCAGAAATTCATTCATGACATGCGAACCACTTTTTTTCTACTCTGCATCAGCTGTTTTAGGAGGACAGTTTTAAGTGAATCTTTATTCAACTTTAAGAGATATTTTAGGTGCACTCTCACGCAGTATCGAAAACGAACCTTCATTCAACCTGGGAAAAATTAATTCGATACTGCGACCAGTTAAAATTGCCTGGGATACCATCAAATTTTCATTGTTCTCTAATAATTTCAATCTCAATGTAAGAGAAGGGCACAAAATGACACCAGAAACAGAAAACAGCAAACTAAATAAATTCGAGAAATACTGGTCCATCACAATGTGCTTGATTTATTAAACTTCCATATTTCAAATAATATTTTTGATATAAAAAAGGCACAATCTGCAACTCTCTACTTCAGAAATTTTACCTCTAAAGAGCCACAGGTCATTACTATTACAGAGGTACTCTTCCTCATTAATATCGGACAGAAGTAATCAACAAAATTAGAGATATAAAAATTCTTTATCAAAAATTTAATAGCCGCCATTACCACCTAAAAGATTTATCATTTCGATAGCGATTGGGATTTTTCACAAGTTCTAGCAAGAGCACAAACCAATAAAAACCAACAGACTCATTGGGTAGAGAGAGAGAGAGAGAGAGAGAGAGAGAGAGAGAGAGAGAGAGAGAGAGAGAGAGAGAGAGAGAGAGAGAGCCATAACTGGTGGTCATAAAATATCCCCGACTAGTCCTCGATTGCATGCAAGGATCGTGAACAACGTAATAACTTGCTAAGTAGGTAAAAACATTGCCAGGAACGCAAGAAGTGGGTAAAAATACTGCACACGGACGATGAGGACATTGGTAAAATAATTGTAACTGAAGAGCTGACCGATGGAGGAAAAAAAAAATGTGTACACTCAAAGGCAGGCCATAAATATAAACACTGTAGAGAGAATGGCATGATAACGTTTAAAGCATGTAAAACAGAACAGGACAAAGGTTAAACTGTAAAGAGAAGGTCAGTACACTCGTTAAACCATGCTACAAAAACAGACGATATATAACGTAAAAAAAAAAAAAAGACTAGTAGATACTTGCAGGTAAGTGTGATAACTGGGAGTGGGGAAGAGACTCTTCAGAACCTATAAAAATATTTGCAAGAAGAAAAAGTTATGAAGGTAAACTGAAGCTATGACTATGGAGCATTGGATGGCAAAGAGTGAGTGGTTAATTCGTGTATAAGTATTTGGGAGGTAATACCATGGTCGTTGGTAGAAGAGATAAGTAGTGACTTACAAAACCGACAGAACAGGTGAAGCAAGAAATACAAAGGGGTGTGTGGACCTTCATATTCACGAAGTGTGCGACTGCAAGATCAAAGTGTGTAGCGTAACGAGTCTAGGGGGGGGCTTGACAAGCCCCTGATGAACCTTTCGTACACGTGCACTGTAAGGCTGAAGTTATTAAATTTCACTGCTTGGGATTTTCATCTATGTTTCAGCAGTCAAGAGTGTAGGTCTACCAATAAACTTTGTGTTGTTTTTCTATGAAGCCACCACTTATTTAACGTGGAAAAAATTTATATATATATATATATATATATATATATATATATATATATATATATATATATATATATATATATATATATATATATATATATATATATATATATATATATATATATATATATAAACTATATAAATGAAATCACAGCATCGAAAAATCCCCAGACAGAAAGATCACTATCAACCACCACTTCTAACCACATCACCTTACTTGAGTTTCATGAGTCAATCGTTAGAATCAACTGCCTCCACCAACGCGTTAATGTGCTGCTTCCGGAGGATGGAGCGGAAGAAGGAGGAGGAGGAGGAGGAGGAGGAGGAGGAGGAGGAGGCGGTAGAAAGAGGGCGGGAGGGAGGAAGAGTAGTTTCCACGTCATCTTCGGAGGAGTAACCGCATAGCGACGGCTCAAGAACTACAGGGCGTTACACTTCGGTAGCAGAGTCAAGCGGGAGATGTCACGTGAAAGTAACAAAGATGATTATGTATGTTTTGTATGATTCTGCAAATCATACATATCAAGTTAGAAATTACACACAATTTAAACATCACTCTGTACAAAATTTCCTGTTCATAAATTTGACTAAAACCTAGTAATACAACACAAGGCATCACTTTCAATAACAGCGAACACAAACGTAAAACAGGCTTCAGTTCCCATAACTTTGCTTATAATTTACTAAATCCGCACTAACCTTTCCTAACCTTGATTCGCCACAATGTACATCATCTCTAAACAAAACAAAAAATCAAAAGTAATCAAGTTGAACGACAACAGACAAAAGATTTCGCAGTACAGACGAACATGTCTCAACTAGCCTAGTTCCCTAGAGATACTGAGATTCTGAGAGACAAGAGGTTTCTATTGCTAATAAGCTACATTTACTGGATTTAACTGGAGTGTAAAAAACACCACACGCAGCCCCGCCACACGATATCCAACACCTCTCCCTGAAAGCAACTCTTCCCTCACGCCAGGAATCTAATCTATCAATCAATCACCCATATACTATACAAACAGAAGTGTCAAGTCATCCTGGAGTTACTATGAATTAGACATTTTCCAGTTCAATACGTGGATCGACCTTGTACATTACGTCTGGGTGGCCTTTGCCTTGCAAGGAGGTCTGTTGCTAAGGCCTTCAAGCTTAAGCAACCTTGAAATGCCTAAGACAAGGTGAGAAGCACAAAGCACAATTTCATAATGATTTCTTCTCAAGCAACTCCGAGCAAAAAGGAGGAAGATTTGGACAAGATACTATTTGTTTTATGAATTAGGAGAATAGCGTTATCACTTGAAGCAGACATAGCAGACAGGTTTTATTTTTCATGATGGGAACATTCTTCTGGAGACGAAAGGTTATTAATGTACCGTGTAACCTTAAACAGGGCAGAGTGACTATATACGACAAATGAACCGTGAACTATGCGATGTGTCTAGTACAGGAAACAAAACATAAATTGAACTTTTAATAACTTTAGAAAAGCAAAAAGTAATTACGCATTAACACTACAAAAAACGCTTTCAAATCAAGGCTTTTTTTCTTATTCAATAGCAAAAACGAATGCCTTGATTTGAATAGCTAGTCTGTAGTCTTGAATGCATAACTATTCTGCTGCTTTCTAAAGACACTATAAGCTCATTTTGTACTTTGTTGCATGCACTTTTGAAAAAATTACGTCAGTATAGTTCATAAAATACGTTACTCAAAACCTCACCCGGAACCAGAACGGCATACATGTACTGAAGATAAAACACAAACCTGGCAAAGCAAAGAAGCAAAAATTCTTCGAATTCCCTGGACTGCATGATACCAGACTCAATCTTCCCACAAACCACAGAGACAAATTGGAAATCTGCTGCCACAAAAACACTGGCGAGTCTCTCTCTCTCTCTCTCTCTCTCTGCGACAAGCCCACTACTCAAACCTTCGTGTATGACTTTTAACTGAATTGTGGAAGTGAAACAAACAAACCTTTATACTTCCTATTTCCTTTTTGGATAACAATGGAGACACTTGGAGACAAGGTATATACTCATCTTACCTGAGAAGCAAAAGGTCCCACCTGTCGATGTGAACTGATTACACAAAATGAGCACCTGCCGTGGTCAGTATACCGTACCAGACAGCTGTCTTGAAAACAAAGCGGATAAAATACTTCTTTTATTGTACTTTCCTTATCGTCTTCAAAATAAGACGTACTAAAATCTCTCTCTCTCTCTCTCTCTCTCTCTCTCTCTCTCACACACACACGGAGTAGAACACAGTCTTTGTTAGTCAAAAATCATATTTCCTATTATCTTCTGTTACTTTCTTTCAAAAGGACACCATATTCTCTGGAAGCCTGAATTTCATGCCAATGTCCCCTACGGGCTTGTACCATATGAATATGGTTCACCTTCTAAATAATAATAATAATAATAATAATAATAATAATAATAATAATCATAATCATAATAAAAGCTGAGAAGACTCAATATAAGATTATTTCGCACGATACAGGCATATTTTTTAACATGACAAGCTTAAGCGAGGGTATACTTCTTCTAATAATAATAATAATAATAATATTAATATTCTTGAAAGGTCTGTGGTGATGTTGAATGCTTAAAAATAGTATTTACATAATACACATACGCCCATTCATGCAAATTAGTAAACAGTCTGCAGAAAACGGCTTTCAATCACCACCTACTTAAAGAAATGATAATTCTCAAGGTATCCTTAAAAGCTAAATTGTTCGGACCTAGAACTACACACTTTCCACACTCGAGACCAGTGGTTAAGAGGCCTAATGACGGAGTTAGTCAAGAGGTCAGCATAAATAATTCAGGAAGTACACAAAAATCATTGCGCAATCTTTTCTCAACCTTCAATGCAAGGACTGGGAGACAGAGAGGAGGAGGAGGAGGAGGAGGAGGAGGAGGAGGAGGAGGAGGAGGAGGAGGAGGAGGAGGAGGAGGAGGAGGAGGTGAGTTCTTGACTTCAATTCAAGGTCTGTGAGAGAGAGAGAGAGAGAGAGAGAGAGAGAGAGAGAGAGAGAGAGAGAGAGAGAGAGAGAGAGAGAGAGAGAGATTCATATTGAAATATTTCCTATCTACACTGGTTATTCACATTTTATATCACAAAATATGCAACAGCAGCTAGAGAGAGAGAGAGAGAGAGAGAGAGAGAGAGAGAGAGAGAGAGAGAGAGAATCCTTCCCGTAACTGAAAATTTTACAATTTACGGGACGTTAAAGTTTAACCACGTCATTCCTTAATACACTACCTTTAGGATACAGGAGAGAGAGAGAGAGAAATCCTTACTATAGCTGAAAATTTTACTTTTTACAGGATGTTAATATTTAACCGCGTTATTCCTTAAAAATTAACCACCCCTCTGGATACAGGTGGGCGAAACTTGCCTTTACAGAGGACTGTAAAAACCCAAAACGAATTTTGTGAAAAAAAAGTGTTCCAATACAAAAAGCCACTTTCATGAGAAGTTTTTCTACTTTGCCCTTCCTCTCCAACGTACAACTTTCTTCGAAGTTCTGAGCTAAATTGCGGAAAGTTATAAGCCTTAACAACATACAACTTAAAACCCTTTTAAAAAATCGAAACGTACACCATGAAGTCTAAAACACCTTAGAGACTCCCTTTTCCATTAAAAACAACTGCCCACTCTTGACAAACATGAGTGGTTGCGAAGAGACTTTTAAAAACATTTCAATATTCATGGGGTAACCTTTTGTTACTGAACTGACGAGCAGTGAATTCTGCGTTATTTTTTGTAGGCAATGAGTTTCTATAGATAGCTTCAAGAAACACACGGGAGAGAGAGAGAGAGAGAGAGAGAGAGAGAGAGAGAGAGAGAGAGAGAGAGAGAGAGAGAGAGAGAGAGAGAGAGAGAGAGTCAGTCCCTAGCTATATCTATGATTGGCTGATTGATTTTAGAGATATCCCAGCTATATGTACGATTGGCTGAGAGAGAGAGAGAGAGAGAGAGAGAGAGAGAGAGAGAGAGAGAGAGAGAGAGAGAGAGAGAGAGAGAGAGAGAGAAATCTAAGTCTATCTTCGATTGGTTGACTGATTTCAAAAGTCCTCAAGCGTCGGTTTCATCCCCGGAAACAAAAAGTGCAATGTCTACTGACTTTCTCTCCCGATATTCAGCTTGGAACTCGCAATACTTGATCAATACAGAATATCAAGGGTCCACTTCATTCTTGCAGAAATTCAAGGGCACAAAATGGTCGTCCATCAGAGTGGCAAATTCCATCACTTACTGTGTAATATCTCTAACGCACGTTCTTTAATTTCAAGTTCTTGCACTGTTCCTTAAAGCTTTCGTTCTCTATAGTAATTCTACAGAATGTGTTACAGGCCACTGAAAACATCAGTTTAATAATCCAGCTTTACCTCTTCCTTCACGGCTTATTACGATTTTCGTATGTATTAAATAAAAAACCTGTTCCATTTCAATATAAACTATCAATATTAAATGATTTATTGTAAATACACTACTCAAAATTTTACAATTCGTTTTCCATGCATACGAGGAGAATAATTCATGTCACAAAAATATCCTATTAGCTATTCCGTTAAGAAATAGGCACAAGGATGCTATACCGCACTTATTTTGTGCATAATCTAACTGAGGCAAATCCTAATTTCCTACAACTTTACAAATGGACTGCCCATCAGTTATTATTGAACTTTATTTCCATTTGACCATACGGTTCTCGTTCATTTCTTTGCATTTTCTGAAAATGCTTCTCCTCGTATTTCGCGTGACCCTGCGTAAGCACTTTCATTCACTCCCTATGGCACTACTTGTAGTATGGCAAATAAGCCCATTGTATTTCTCTCTTGACTACTACTCTGATGATTCTGATATCAAGAAATACTGCTTGCATTTTTCCCTTAATGTTTTTGTGCACTTTTCCTCCATGGGTGTAGAATTATTTTCAATTGCTATGTTTTGAAGTTCCATTAAAAGCAATTGATACTCTAATAAAATCAGTCCCGGCACAACAGACAGTTCGAATACCATCTCTCTCTCTCTCTCTCTCTCTCTTTCTCCTCTCTCTCTCTCTCTCTCTCTCTCTCTCCCTTGGCAAGTAAGAGGCTATGCGACAGACACAGTCGTCCTTCCTCCTAAAGGGCAGTTAACACATTCTACTTATTCATATGAGAGACAGAGATGCTGACTACAACTGTTATGGTATACAAAAATTCTCTCACTCTGTCTGGGAATTTGAAACTGACAAAAAAAGTGTGTTTGTGTGTGAGAGAGAGAGAGAGAGAGAGAGAGAGAGAGAGAGAGAGAGAGAAATCTAAGTCTATCTTCGATTGGTTGACTGATTTCAAAAGTCCTCAAGCGTCGGTTTCATCCCCGGAAACAAAAAGTGCAATGTCTACTGACTTTCTCTCCCGATATTCAGCTTGGAACTCGCAATACTTGATCAATACAGAATATCAAGGGTCCACTTCATTCTTGCAGAAATTCAAGGGCACAAAATGGTCGTCCATCAGAGTGGCAAATTCCATCACTTACTGTGTTATCTCTAACGCACGTTCTTTAATTTCAAGTTCTTGCACTGTTCCTTAAAGCTTTCGTTCTCATAGTAATTCTACAGAATGTGTTACAGGCCACTGAAAACATCAGTTTAATAATCCAGCTTTACCTCTTCCTTCACGGCTTATTACGATTTTCGTATGTATTAAATAAAAAATCTGTTCCATTTCAATATAAACTATCAATATTAAATGATTTATTGTAAATACACTACTCAAAAATTTTAAGTTTTCCATGCATACGAGGAGAATAATTCATGTCACAAAAATATCCTATTAGCTATTCCGTTAAGAAATAGGCACAAGGATGCTATACCGCACTTATTTTGTGCATAATCTAACTGAGGCAAATCCTAATTTCCTACAACTTTACAAATGGACTGCCCATCAGTTATTATTGAACTTTATTTCCATTTGACCATACGGTTCTCGTTCATTTCTTTGCATTTTCTGGAAAATGCTTCTCCTCGTATTTCGCGTGACCCTGCGTACCCCCCTCTAGCCATTACACCTAGCACTTTCATTCACTCCTATGGCACTACTTGTAGTATGGCAAATAAGCCCATTGTATTTCTCTCTCTTGACTACCTCTGATGATTCTGATATCAAGAAATACTGCTTGCATTTTTCCTTAATGTTTTTGTGCACTTTTCCCTCCATGGGTGTAGAATTATTTTCAATTGCTATGTTTTGAAGTTCCATTAAAAGCAATTGATACTCTAATAAAATCATCATGACTTACCTCCGGCACAACAGACAGTTCGAATACCATCTCTCTCTCTCTCTCTCTCTCTCTCTCTCTCTCTCTCTCTCTCTCTCTCTCTCTCTCTCTCTCTCTCTCCCTTGGCAAGTAAGAGGCTATGCGACAGACACAGTTCGTCCTTCCTCCTAAAGGGCAGTTAACACATTCTACTTATTCATATGAGAGACAGAGATGCTGACTACAACTGTTATGGTATACAAAATTCTCTCACTCTGTCTGGGAATTTGAAACTGACAAAAAAAGTGTGTTTGTGTGTGAGAGAGAGAGAGAGAGAGAGAGAGAGAGAGAGAGAGAGAGAGAGAGAAATCTAAGTCTATCTTCGATTGGTTGACTGATTTCAAAAGTCCTCAAGCGTCGGTTTCATCCCCGGAAACAAAAGTGCAATGTCTACTGACTTTCTCTCCCGATATTCAGCTTGGAACTCGCAATACTTGATCAATACAGAATATCAAGGGTCCACTTCATTCTTGCAGAAATTAGGGCACAAAATGGTCGTCCATCAGAGTGGCAAATTCCATCACTTACTGTGTAATATCTCTAACGCACGTTCTTAATTTCAAGTTCTTGCACTGTTCCTTAAAGCTTTCGTTCTCTATAGTAATTCTACAGAATGTGTTACAGGCCACTGAAAACATCAGTTTAATAATCCAGCTTTACCTCTTCCTTCACGGCTTATTACAATTTTCGTATGTATTAAATAAAAAATCTGTTCCATTTCAATATAAACTATCAATATTAAATGATTTATTGTAAATACACTACTCAAAATTTTACAATTCGTTTTCCATGCATACGAGGAGAATAATTCATGTCACAAAAATATCCTATTAGCTATTCCGTTAAGAAATAGGCACAAGGATGCTATACCGCACTTATTTTGTGCATAATCTAACTGAGGCAAATCCTAATTTCCTACAACTTTACAAATGGACTGCCCATCAGTTATTATTGAACTTTATTTCCATTTGACCATACGGTTCTCGTTCATTTTTTGCATTTTCTGGAAAATGCTTCTCTCGTATTTCGCGTGAAGCCATTACACCTAGCACTTTCATTCACTCCTATGGCACTACTTGTAGTATGGCAATAAGCCCATTGTATTTCTCTCTGACTACCTCTGATGATTCTGATATCAAGAAATACTGCTTGCATTTTTCCTTAATGAGGCAGCACTTTTCCCTCCATGGTGTAGAATTATTTTCAATTGCTATGTTTTTGAAGTTCCATTAAAAGCAATTGATACTCTAATAAAATCATCATGACTTACCTCCGGCACAACAGACAGTTCGAATACCATCTCTCTCTCTCTCTCTCTCTCTCTCTCTCTCTCTCTCTCTCTCTCTCTCTCTCTCTCTCCCCTTGGCAAGTAAGAGGCTATGCGACAGACACAGTTGTCCTTCCTCCCAAAGGGCAGTTAACACATTCTACTTATTCATATGAGAGACAGAGATGCTGACTACAACTGTTATGGTATACAAAATTCTCTCACTCTGTCTGGGAATTTGAAACTGACAAAAAAAGTGTGTTTGTGTGAGAGAGAGAGAGAGAGAGAGAGAGAGAGAGAGAGAGAGAGAGAGAGAGAGAGAGAGAGAGAGAGAGTCACGAATTTGTAGGGGGTGAGAGGAAAAAGAGAAAGAACAAGTTTTCTGTTATAACGGGAGTTTTGACTGAACTCCGTTAGGAACAGTGAAAGGGAGACGTCTCACCTCACCTCCTGTATAGGGAAGCAAGACGACGTCCAAAAATGGTTACATGGGTCCCAGAGCCGACCGTGCGCTTTCCTTCAATCCAGACTTTGCAAGAACACATACTATCATTACTATCAATATCGCGAGGCAAAACTGCAGCAAAAGTAGAGGCACTTTAACGTCAACATTATCAAGACTTCTAAAGGGAGCCCAATAACTCTGACACTAAAAATATACTATTTTGTCGTCGTCGTTTTATATCAGCCGTCAAGCTATTTTTATATATGCAGTGTTAGTTACTAATGCGGGCACCAGTATACTGTATAAATAATGCAACCCCCTTTTCATAGTTCAAGCTTTACCCAAGTCACGTAGTTAACGTTTATTCTTCACCACCGTCTACATCTTTTTAATCATAGCTCAGAGGAAATTTTCTACACAAGTCAAATGACAAAATGCGTAAATAGCTTTCTTTTCAAAGAAGACTACTTAGCATTACAAAGACCACCATTTAAATATATTTCCCGGCTTCTCAATTTTGAGAAAAGAAAAAAACAAGAGATGCATGATGAAGCATTATTGGTAGCTTAGGTAGTTCGGCAATGACAATCACACAAATAAGGAAACGAAAAGAAAAATTAATCCATAAAAAAACTCTACACGTGGACACAACATAAAACTTGTATGATAGAAATCAATGAATTGACGTCTATCGACAAAAGAAAAAACACATCAATACTCTTCGACGAACTCCAAAGGCAACGAATGGTCAACTTACTGTAACATAAAAGCTGTCAAATGCTTATGGAACTTTTTATTTTTTCCCAACATAAGGAACACACTCAAGCACTTTTTGTTATGAGCCTTTTTAAACTTCTATGGAATTATCTGGCAAGGGCAATGGGTACTGTTCGGTGTAATGTGCATATGAGAGAGAGAGAGAGAGAGAGAGAGAGAGAGAGAGAGAGAGAGAGAGAGAGAGAGGGGGATGCACCATGAAAACGTTCAGAGGTATATTAGTGTCTACACAAAACAAATATCCGCCCAAACCTTATTAAAATGAAAAAAAAATTACATTGTTGCTTTCCCAAACGACCTTCATTATCTCCTCACAACCTCTTGCTTTGGAAAACAACAGCTACAACACAAACACACACACACACACACACGAAATTATCTTCTTCGAAATTATGTCACCTAAAATAACCTCAAAAGACCAATGGACTCGGAGACGTTCGAGAAAGTTTCGCTGCTGGTTCCGTGTCGTCGAGAAGAGGAGGAGGAGGAGGAGGAGGAGGAGGAGGAGGAGGAGGAGGAGGAGGAGGAGGAGGAGGAGGAGGAGGAGGAGGAGGAGGAGGAGGTGGGGTTAAAGACGAGGATGATAGAGGCTGAACATGGTAAAGAGACAGTGGTGTGAGAGAGAGGATGGGGAAGTGAGACTGGGAGGGGGAAGGGGGTGTC
>NC_089746.1:12512194-12522194 GCF_040412425.1 Macrobrachium rosenbergii | reverse complement strand
AAGGGACTTAGGGAAAAGAAAATGATTATGTCAATGACGAATATAATGTAGATGATGATAATGATGACGCTATGATTATAATGGAACCGATGACGTCCATGATGATAGTAATGAAGACACTAAAATTGACGATGATAACGACGAATGGCGAAGGTACTCAGCACTTCTCTCCGTATGGCATCTCACCAAAAGTAGCACCGGGAGGAACCTGAACCTGCCACAGGCCGAGTTTCCATGACGAGCAATTCATTATGCAATCTGAGGTACACTCGTTGTTACACTGTAACTCCGGTGGCTCCACTAAACCGTGTGACACAGCCTCTGCCTCCAACAAATTCCGTGGAACGGAGACCACAGCCTCTCCCAGACACATCGTGCGTAATTAGAGGAAATGCTCGCTTTACATGGGAAATGGATAAAATCTTTTCAGTGGAGAAACTGGAAACTACAGTAAAATTCATCCCGGTAACGTTAACCTAGACTCGATGACTACCACAACGTTGAAATCTTCATTTATATATATATATATATATATATATATATATATATATATATATATATATATATATATATATATATATATATATATATATATATATATATAATATTTATAATGTATATATATATATAATTTTTCCCGTGATAAAGGAAGACATTTTCAAGAGCTGATCATCAAAAGAAGAAGAAAAAAAGAAGAAGAAGAAGAAGAAGAAGAAGAAGAAGAAGAACAAGAAGAACAACAACAACAACAACAACAACAACAACAACAACTTCCTTAAAACCACGACCCAACTTGTCGTCTCCGTCTCCCTTCCATAGAATCTCGTTTAGTTAATCTCTTTGCGATACACTACCCCGTCGGCCTCCGCATAAATTAACCTTGCCGGAGTTGAAATGCCACTGTAACTGCGAGCGTTAGACAAATACACGAATAATTTATTACCTTTAAGGCGCCAAAAATAAGACGCTTAAATAAGCATAAGGCATTTTTACTATAAAATAGCTTTATTTTAAAGACGAAAAAACAATGTGCTCGTTAATTACTATCCCGAGAATATTCAAGTTTAAAGCAAGTTACGACCAAGCATTTTTCTAAGAGTACAGTTACTTCAAATAAGGCATTTGTAAATGGGAGCTTTTATATATATATATATATATATATATATATATATATATATATATATATATATATATATATATATATATATATATATATATATATATATATATATATATATATATATATATATAATATATATATATATATATATAGATATAGAGAGAGAGAGAGAGAGAGAGAGAGAGAGAGAGAGAGAGAGAGAGAGCCATGAGTCATACGACCAACTCAAAGGCAGTAAGAAGCACTCTCCTTCATAATGACACAATCGTATGACTACGGGACAGCCGGTACCTCAGAATTTGATGGTTACGACCAAGCAAGTTTCTAAAAGTACAGTTACTTGAAATAAGGCATTTGTAAATGGCAGCTGTACTTCTCTCTCTCTCTCTCTATATATATATATATATATATATATATATATATATATATATATATATATATATATATATATATATATATATATATATATTACTGTATGTATATATAATATATACACCGTATATGTATAGTGTATATAATATACACACACAAACACACGTGTGTGTCACATGCGCTGGCAAGCACTTTACAAGCTTCTACCATCAGAGGAGAAAAAATATCCAGTCAATTTCCCTCACTAAAAAACTATCCCTCCGGTTCATATGTACTTCAAATTTTTTTCCACTTGTCTCCTGATTGAAGCTCGCGAACTACTGACTTTTTTTTTTTACTTCTCTGAAAATCTCAAGTCATTTTTTGCATCTAAGTCACAAACATGATTGTATACCTGACAATGTTCTCTACATTCTATGGTACTGTATTTTTTAAGAGGTCTACAAACACCATAAGAAACGTTATCGCCATAACCCTAAGCATACAATACTGCTTACTAATAATGTATAATTACGCGAAGGGTTGGGCCTGAAGGTCATGCAATTGGATGATCTCCTAAGTGAACTTTTAAACAAATGGTTCGTTCACGTAACAAAGAATGCCAGGACAAAACAGTTTGCAAACTAAGTAGCGAAGTCTCTGCCACTATCCCCATCGCATAAATGGAGAGAGAGAGAGAGAGAGAGAGAGAGAGAGAGAGAGAGAGAGAGAGAGAGAGAGAGAGAGAGAGAGAGAGAGAGACTTAAGCATTGACCATCCACGCTAGCTCTGTCCGGACACGATTCAAATTCTTATGGAAAATTTTAAAGATTCTTATGGAAAATTTTAAAGAACTACGCGCAATTGCCTCAGTTTAATGATCTCATGATTACGTATAAACATCTCATATTTATCCTTGGGACTAACATAAGAACAATCATAAGATAACCCTAAGGCTCAATGCACAATGTTCAAGTTAGCAAATTATCATAAAGCCCAGCAAGTTTCTTTTCAGTACTAAATACTTTTTAATACTAAATACTCACGGTTAATTGCTACAGCGAACGAGAGCAGACCCGTAACAATCCCAGTGGCCCTCTTTTATACAAATATAAAAATATGACAACAATAACAACTGTCTTAAAAGGCTTTTGAAGGATCAAAATCGCATTATAAGAACATCTGGAATCTTTAAACCCTGCGAGGGTAACCGAATACAAACAACACCGCATCATCTACTAAAACTGAGATTAAATGCAACACTGCTTTATAGAATTTCATATAAAGGTCACAACGACGTCACTCTGACAGGGTTTCACAGTCAACTGAAAAAAAAAAAAAAAAAAACCTTCGACAACATTAAAGCGAGCACCGAGGGAGGGTCTGACACACTGTGAACGAACAAATGCATTTACGGGCTCATATATCGATCCTTTACTAGCGTCTAACTAAGATGATGACTTACATTTCATGATCAAAAACGCATTACGAAATTATATATATATATATATATATATATATATATATATATATATATATATATATATATATATATATATATATATATATATATACTGTATATAAAGGCAATTGACTGTAGTTTATCTATATACATACATAGAAAAACAATTATATATATAGTTTATCTTATATATATATATATATTATAATATATATATATATATATATATATATATATATATATATATATATATATTATATATATATATATATATATATATATATATATATATATATATATATATATATATGTGCGTGTGTGTGTTTCCCATGTGCATGGAATACAAAAAAAAAACACACACTAGTGTACAAACGGGTTATGCAAGACACGCTTTACCTCTTGCCCAGAACTGGTAGGCACTGGTTTAAGACGTAAAGTTGGATCTTAGTGAGGAAAAGAGCGAGGCAATACATTATTCATGAGCGGATTAATCGATTCTCGGATACCGAAAACACCTACCGACATTGCAAGTCATTTTTTTGGATTATGCTTTTACATAACATAACATATATCTAATATACGAATGGTTTCAACACCTGTAGCATAAAAAAAGTTCATTAAGTTGGGCTTTTTTTATGAGTTGGCTTCCCTTTTAAACTCAGTTTAATTCACTTTTATCATACAAGGATATCAAAGATATTGTTAATATAACGGCCCCAAGGTGATACAAAATATATTAAAATATTGTGATAGTAGCTCCATGCACTGCAAATATTCTACAAAAATCAGCAGAAAATAAAACCTTCCTAATATAAATAAAAAAAAATTACTAAATTCAGCTCTACACACTTTCTTGATTCCAAGATCGTGCAATATATGTATACCCGGACCGGTTAGAGATGGACTGAAGGGTGGGGGTGGAGGGGGATGGGTTCTCCACCATACAGGAAGCGACCAGGAGGGGGAGGGGGGGGGTGGGAGGTAAGAGGCAAATGCCGCTACACAATCAGCTGATGCGTTTATGTAGTGATGACTCATCACTACAACCAGTCCGCGATGAACACATTTCCTCTCTCTCTCTCTCCGGTTTATTACACTTCTTCCCAATAACCTATAGGGGAAGACCAGTTTAACATAATGAGAAATTACGAATCCTAAAATACTTCTCCCAGCAGTGGACTTCAGTCTCCTATCTTTGGACAGGTTCGAATTCTACAACGGAAGAAGACTTCTTTGTTTATTTCTTATCTGGATTCAAGGCTTTCAGTCATAACCACATACAAAAACAGAAGTTCAGAAGTCATTGTGGCCATTCAAATAAATCAGGATTAAACGACGTGACCATTAATTACAAGGGAGGTGGATCAGATTATGATTGACATGAAAATGTTAGAAAAACAAGAAAAATCACACTGATACAACTTTCCAATATGACTTCTGTTACTTTTTATACTGTAAATAAATGGGATTTCAAAAATGCGTGTTCGTATGTATAGATGTCATAAATGTATGCATGAAAAATGTGGATGAAGGTCAATGTCACACATGAAACAATAATTCAAGAGCCTGTGTTTGTATATTTCAAAAGCCTGCGTTTGTAACTGTTTGAAAGGATTATTTCCACTTCTAAATAATGAAAAACATGCTTCTACAGCAGCTACTTTATAAGTAATAGTTACGTTGCTTTGAAAAAAAAAAAAAAAAAATAATAATAACTGGCTAGTGTCCATCACAAAACCTGGGATGCAATAGAACTCTGGTTTAGAAAAAAAAAAATAAATAAAAAAATTGCACCTCCCAACGCACTGGGCAAGATTTCAATCCGTCACCCGAAAATGTAGCTGCTCTGACTAATGTCAACTCGTACTTCTAACCATGACAGCAAGGCAAAAACAATCCGTCCGTCATGCGTACACAGTAACGTCCGGGCAATCATCAGATCCGTCAACGGGAGCAAACGGCAGGAACAGGAGCAACCCCCACCAACAGAGTTCTGTTGAATCACGAGATCCGTCAACGCCATCATGAGCATTCCTCATCTCAACAAAGCACGACAGCAGGAGGCATTACGTGATGAGACAATCTCTGCCACACGGAATTCCTGAAGGTGTGATCACGAGTCACCTTAGAGAAAAATGACCGCTAATATTTAATACAATAAAATGATGTAAGTGGTTTGGGTTCCCACAACGAAATGAAAATAACAGAGAAGCAAATAGATGAGCCACACTTGACGCTCAACCCAGTCAATATATTTTTCTACTGACAGCACCACCACCAACAGCAGCAGCCAGCCTCAATCTAGCTCGGGTGTCCTACACTCAATGATAAATTTCTTCCAAGTACAAGAATTTCTAAACTACAAAGAAATTGGAAACTGGTTACAATAAGATATTTAGGCACCACACAAGGACACAGTTCATAATCTGGTGGCGAAGGATGAAAGTGACTCATAAAAACGGGACATTCTTTAAAGATCACGGCACAATGTGGCGACTGGTGCGTGTCAGCTTACCCATTCTGTGGCAAATTCAGGCCAGATCCGCCCTGCATTAAACAGCGGAAGAAAAAGTCTCGGATGTACCAACATTGAAACGATTCTGTGTATGAACGAATCCCAAAATTTAACCCTCAGTGTGAATGACTATTACCCTTACGGTAAAAGGCAGTATATGACAGAATGCTTGTCCACCAATTGCTAATCATGGAATGTAATAGAGGTCCTTATTAATAAGCCACCCAACTTCAAACGTAGCAATGCCTGAGGATAAGAGAAAATTACAGTACAGGAAATAAAAATTCCATAAAGCATGACAGACGAATCAATGGAAAACATGGTTTCCTTGGACCAAGGAATGCTATAAGACAAATCCAGATCAGCCAAGTTACCAGAGCAGAAATCCTAAGCAGAAGACCCTTTACCTTCATTTTCTACGAAAAAATGGTCATGTTTGTCAAGAAAACCATTAGCATGGCAAGGACTCTTAAGCCTAACGCTGAGGAGGAAAAGATGGAGAGTGCCAAATCCCTATATATCTCTGGCAGTCTCAATACAAGTGCTACAAGGATGACTGTAAAGGATGAACGGATGGCATTTAAGGCTAGGAAAATGGGATGGGGGGGGGGGAGATGATGATGCTCTTCTCAACGAAAAGATCATCTAAATAATTAATACATCAGTGACATTACCCGCCTCAGGCCACATTACGGCTGGCAAGAGGGAAGCCTACGACTATACAATTTCTTGTATCACCTACCAAAGGATGTTTTTTGAAAAACTAAACACAAAAAACCTACGTAACCCTGGTATTTGTGTACGGCATTCACAAAACACTGTATATAAAATTTAATAGTGAAAGGAGAATTACCTAACCTGCCACTAATTAGGCATGTCGGTCACACATCTGAAAGATTAGCATGTATTTAACTAATCCTTGTTTGATACATACAGTATATCATGACAGTCTTGGTCACTTCGCCACAACCAAATAAAAAAATTAATGCAATCAAAACCAAATCTCAAACAAAGCAAAGTTGCTGTTAGGATACCAGAATAGACGATGCATTACAACACGACCATTACGCCCCATCTTGTGTTAAACTTCCAACACTTTACAAGCCACACATTATGTAGCCTTTAATTTCCAATTAGCCAAAACTACCTAAAATTTGTATTTAGGTAACTGGGCCACCTAATATTAGGATTAAGTGATTAGGATCACCTAATATTAGAATTAGGTGTTTGAACACCTAATATTAGGATTAGGTGATCAGGATCACCTAATATTAAAGAAAATATATTTCCGTTTCTCAAGTCAACCTGGGCACCCTTTACCAGTTGTATGATTCACAAATATCAACCTTAATTCGGTACACGAAAGCTGCGAAAGTAATACATTCGCCCTACGGATTGTCCCCAGACTCATGAACAATTCAAGTTAATACTGTCTGCAAATCATTAATGCTCCCGAAAAATCATTTTAAGTCTTCTAAGCTGCTAATCGAAACAACGCGAGAGCTCACGCAAAAAAGATGTCAACTGCATGACGCACAGACGTGGACTGAAGTCATTAAGTCATGCAGTTACAGCGTCTATTGATTTCAACGCCTGTCATCCACAACCCCACTCTACGCGAAGTGTGCGTGGGCGTCCCCATCCAGTCACTAGGTTAAAACCTATTTTGAAAGCTACTACTAAGTAAATTACAGGGCTAAATGAAGGCTAGCACATCGTGGCTTCAAAAGTACCATGGTCTGCTGCTGCACTTTGCCTCTTCCCAAACTTTCTAGGTAAACATTCAACTTTTTTTTTTTTGTGCCACTTGGTGTGCACCGTATGGAGAAAATGTATCACGTGATTTTGTAAAACCTTTACGACAAAGTTTGTGCACTGTATGGAGAAAACGTGATTTTATAAAACCTGTACGACAAAGTTTGTGCACCGTATGGAGAAAATGTATCACGTGATTTTGTAAAACCTTTACGACAAAGTTTGTGCACTGTATAGAGAAAATGTATCACGTGATTTTGTAAAACCTGTACGACAAAGTTTGTGCACTGTATAGAGAAAATGTATCACGTGATTTTGTAAAACCTTTACGACAAAGTTTGTGCACTGTATAGAGAAAATGTATCACGTGATTTTGTAAAACCTGTACGACAAAGTTATCTACTGGTGAAAGTTGGCTTAGTAATTTTAATGTAAAATTTAGGCCAAAGGTCAAGCGCTGAGACCTACGAGGTCATTCAGCGCTGAACGGGAAACAGAGTAAAGGAGGTTTTAAAGGTGTAACAGAAGGAAAACCTCACAGTTGCGTTATGAAACAATTATTAAGAGGGCGGAAAATAGCTAGCAGAAAAAATATGAACGGAGGTACAGCAAAAGGAATGAAAGGGGTTGCAGCTAGTGGCTGAAGAGACGCCACAATGAACCTTAAGTAATGCCTAAAGTGAACTACGCGAGGTGCACTGACGGCACTGACCGCCCCCCCTCTTACGGGATGAACACTGGTTTTAATACAACTGAATATATACTGCTATCCAGTCTTAGACGCCTTGGGTTACTCATTAAGCCACCCCTTCCCACATTTACCAGGGGAAAATAAGGAATGTTCGGATTGTATGGTTTAGTTGCTGTGTCTTTTTCAACTGCTATCCTTTGGTTTGGAATAGAGAGAATAAACTCTATTCTCACACAATTATAAATAGGCATAAATTATTTTAACCAGCCTCCGATAATGAATCAAACTGACTTGAAAGAAAACTGTCTGACCAGGTCAATATTTACTGCAAATATTTATAAAAACTGTTTGGCTAGGTAACAATATTTATCACATACATTTATAATGTAATTTATAGATTCTCACTACATAATTCAACATACAAACCAAGACTGACTTGAAGGGTAAAGAAAAAGACATCACTAACTGACTAAAAATCTGCAATCCGAGCAACCCAATGGTCGAGCTACGCCTTGCTGACAGAACGCTTCCCACACAAAGTGGTATGTTTACAAACAAGGATGAAGCAACTGGGATTATATCCATGGCAGTAACTTGGATAGGTTACGGTTACGTCATCGAGAGAGAGAGAGAGAGAGAGAGAGAGAGAGAGAGAGAGAGAGAGAGAGAGAGAGAGAGAGAGTATAGAAATTAGGCCGAAGGCCAATAGCTGGGACCTATGAGGTCACTCAGCGCCGAAAGAGAAATTAAGAGCAAGAGGTTTAAAACGTTTAACAGGAGGAAAACCTCGCAGTTGCACTGTGAAACAAATATTAGGAGAGTTGGAAAGTAAGATGGAAGAAAGAGAATGAAAGGGGTTGCAGCTACGGGCCGCTGCAGATAGTCTAAAGTTGTGCCTACAGTGTACTGCGTGAGGTGCACTGACGGTACTACCCCCTGAGAGAGAGAGAGAGAGAGAGAGAGAGAGAGAGAGAGAGAGAGAGAGAGAGAGAGAGAGAGAGAGAGAGGAACAAAGAGCAAGAGGGTAAACATTTGGCAATGTGTTTTCTCGTACGAATGGTATTGAGTGCATGACCTCATGCACTCAATACCATCACCTATATATACGTCGTACACCTTACTTTACGTAACGTTGGTATAATTACTACCTCGTGCAGGTACTAATAATGACCTATACACCTGTACACGAGTTCAATCCAAAACACCTGTATGGGGGTCATCATGACAGTGGATGTCTACAGGCATCATCATTTCGTTACAGATTTACACACCTTTGAAAACTGTTCCGTTGCTAGCTGTTTCTGGGGTTAGTTACTTTGTTTGCTACTTCTGAAGAAATTCTTGAAAACCGTTCCTTTGTTAGCTGTTTCAGGAGTTTGCTACTTCTGAAGAAATTCTTGAAAACAGTTCCCTTGTTAGCTGTTTCAGACGTTGACTACTTTGTTGGCTATTCCTGGAAGAATTAACTTTTTACTCAGACTCGTAAAGAACGTACGTTCTTGGTTGCAACTCCAAACGGGAAATGGTTCACATATTCCAAAGGATGTTTACAGAGTATACAACTCTTGATTACGTAAACACCCAAGGCAGTTACACCAGAACAATAAAAGATATCTAAAAACTGTCAATACATTAATTCTAAGGGTAGCTGTGTACTAAAATTTGGGAAGTTCCGCCAATATATGGAAGTAAGTCAAAATAGCGATTATACAGCAATGGAGGAAACTAAACCAATACCCACGTCGTACCTATAAAAGACGAAGTCAAATCGTCCCTATAAAAAAATAGAAGCCCCACGCCTTTCGTTTGTACAAACAAACGACACGAACCGTAAGATTATCGCCGGCATTCGAGTTCCTCGTACTTTCAGTGAGAATGTAATAATGGTCACTCTCCGTTCCTCTTACGGTTTTAAAATAAATCTGCCAGGAACAAAGAGGCCAAGTTCACAAAAGATGTACCCGAAACGTTCCCATTCCATCCCCTTTCTACAGCATCGCACCTTATCTCTTCGTACCTGTAACGTTCCCCCCTCTTTCTCTCTCGACAGGATGCTGCAGCAGAGAGGCTCCTTACTCTCACCCTCTATCTCGTGAACGGATGGTG